>NW_027137674.1:0-211904 GCF_001692895.1 Cenococcum geophilum 1.58
AGATCTAATCTATAGGCTTTTATATAGGCTCTCTAATTATTATAATAGCTAAAACGCTAAGTTTTAGTAGCGATTTATATAGTTTTATTATAATTAGGTTATAAAGGCTAGTAAGGTATTATAGTATAAGTATTTAAAATAGAATACTAGGGGCTTTCTTTTATAAATATATAAATTTCTTTATATACAGAGTAGTCTATATAGGCCTATATAGGATCTATATTAGATATTAATTAAAGAATATAATATATATTTAAAATAGAGGTAGGTTTCTAATATTTTTATTTTAGAACTAGTAATATACTTAATTAGGTANATAGGAAGTCTATTTAAAAAGGTAGTAAGGTTTTACTATTATAGCTATACTATCTATTATACCCCTATTACTTACGTTAAATATATATATAAAGCTATATTAAATAAAGATATTCTAATAAAACTATATATTAAGCATAATTACAAGATCTTCCACAATAAGGATATAAGGTACCTTTTTGAGCCTTCAGATTCATATAATCCTCGCGAGATTTAACTAGATCATCGTTTCTACCGAGAAGATACCGTATAATTATTAAAGAATTAAACTCCAAGCTCTAGCCTCCCCAACTATATAATTTCCGAATTCCCTAGCGTTTTTTACTAGAAAAATACTGAACGCCACCCCTTTAAAAGGAGTGGCCCCCATAAACAAGCGGATCTTCCCCAATATTAATAAGATTTTATTGAAAATTCTAAAGAAAAACTCCAGAGGCCTAGATAAAATATTAAAATAATAAACTCTCTATAAAATAATAAAAAACCTACTAATTTAACATTTTTACTAACCATTGGCTGGTTAAATGCATTAAATGGTCTAAATAAGTAACTTGACGTAATTTTTAAGATATCTAGCCATTTAAGTAGAAGAGTAGGTATATTAAGCTAGGGCTCTTCTCGGTTAAAGTAAAGAAAAAAGGGTTGGATTTCTATAAAGCCGTTAAAATTAGGTATATTTTTAAAATTTTAAGATCTTACCTCCTGTTTAATGTGTTTTCCGAAAATTAAGCGTAAGTTTAACCTTTCTAGTGGCAAGGTTATGGATTCGAATATGCTGAACTTTAATACGCAGAACCTTATTAAATCTAAGAAAATAGGCAAAAGCTATTGCATATATAAGGCTCATCATAATACGCTAATGAATACCTCCCTAAATCCGTCCTTCTTGACCTATAGGAAGACGGGATAACTAAGAAGTATATTTAAGATTTGCGTTATATTCGTAAAGCTCTTAAAGCTTTAACGCAGTAATTACTCTTACGCTTTCTTAAGTTTCTCCTGCATAAGTCTATAAAATAGCGTTAGTTATAGTAAATAGTAAATAATTATTGGTATTACCAAGAAAGAAAATATACCTTTTGTTTATGTAGACTTCTTATATATCTTGCCATAATATCTAAAAGTGTTAGGTTTCCTGTCTATTCTCTATTGCTTTTCTCGGAAAATCAATCACTTCTAAGATAAACCTTATGAGCGTAGAAATAGGAGACTGCTGCACACATTTTTTGCGCATGTGACTAGGTTCTATTCTTACTTTTTTATAGCAACTGAGAAGATGAGCTAGGTTCGGCCTTTTTATAGATAGATTAAATCTATAGGCATATTAATAGTGGAACATCTTTATTTGGCTTTTTAATAAACTTTTTGAGCTCTAGGGCTTCCTTTTTTACAAATTTAATATACTTTTTAATTTGCCTAGAATAATCTTATTAGATATAAGTATTTTTAACTAAATTCTTGGAATATATAGGAAATATACCCTATATAACCTGATAAAGTTATAGGTGCTAATGCACCCTCTGTAGCCTTATATACAGTTTCAAACAACTTATTAATTCTGACGGAATTATTAGATTCTGCTACTAAAATCTCTTATTGCTTATTAAGTTCCTTGTTAATTTCGGCATCTTCTATAGCTTTCTGTATAGGATTTAAGGGAGTTTTAGTGTCTAATAATAAAAGAAAAGAGTTAATTTAAGAGAGATAAGACATTTTCTAAGAAGAGAGAAAGTAATTCTTAATTTTTCTAAGGCTTATATGCGTGGAAAATAATTAGAAGGTTTTTAGTAAAAATAAGGTGCGGGGTAAGTCCTTTATTGAAGAAATCTAAAAAATAATTAGCGTTTATAGAAAAAACCGCTAATACAGCCATTTTTGCTATATAAATCTAAAATTAAATATCTAAAATTTTAAGATATTTTTAATAAAATCTCTAAAAGTTCTATTATTGTAATTATTTCCCTTAATATAGCTCTATTAAAAAGAAAAAAGTAGTAGCTTAATTGGGGTATAGGAGGAACCTTGGGTTTAACGAGAAATAAAGCTTAAGATGCTGTAGTTACTGTTTAAAATAAACAGCTTCTTAGGTTTGCTAAGGAATTTATTTAATCTAGAAGAAGAATATATAAAGAGATTGTAATTTATAAGGAAATGTTAGTATAACTGTAATAAGAGTATATCCTTAATAGAAAAATATAATTAATTTCTTTAGGCAAGATAAAGGAGAAACAGTGCAGTTTCTTGAAGAATCCGATATAAAGGATATTAATCCTCTAAGAATTCACCTATACCGTACAAATAATCTTTAAAAATACTAAAAAATGCCTTTACTTTTTAGTCCCTCTAAGACCCACTCTTATACTCTCTTAGTCTCCGAGAATTCCTTTAATATATCTCGGCTGCATTAAGAAAGAGATTGCGCTTTACCTCTCTAAGCAGAGGTTACTATTTGAAGGCAGAATTTATTTAATTTTAACTTAAATATTAAGACTGCTAGAGATTTTACTTTAGTGCAGCGAGGTCTTTAAGAGACTTTTATGGAACTTATACGAAATCTATCTTAGTCTAATGCCGTTCAGCACCTTAACCAACCTTAAGTATTAACCTCGATTTTCTAGTTAAATACCCTTAAATCTTCTCTGCCACTCTAAGAAAACTATTGCCTATTTAGGGAAATTACTATAAACGGAACACTACTAAAGTTCTTAAATAAGGATATTATATGGCCGTACGGAATTATTAGTTATACTAATAATATTTCTTAATTATTTTATAATTGGCACTACTCTTTATATATAAAAGTAAAAGGTGTTCTAATTCCATTAAAATATTGGGCTTAATTATACCGTAGCGTAGCAAAAGAGTCTTAGGAAACCTTAAAAAAGGGCTATTTAGAGCAAAAGGTATTAATATATCTAATTTATATTAAAAGCCCTACCTATATTTACTAATTATACTTTATTTTATAGACTATTATATCAATATATAGCATATATTCTAGTGAAACTGCTTTTTAGGAGGACTTTTTTATGGTTAATAAGAGCTCTAAGCAGAGTAGGCACATAAAATAGATGGAAATAGTATTAAAAGCTCGGTTAAAATATTAAATAATTAATACCGAGGATGTTGCAAGGGCAAGAGCTGAATATTAAGGAAAATTGCTGGGTTTTAATAAAGTTTTTATATATTAAAAAGGTTTAAAGGTGGAGGTATATAAGAGTAATTACTAAATTACTTAGAAATACCAAGAACTTAAAGGGAAATCTCGGCCTTAGGATAATAATGATTTTAATTAGCGCAATAAAACAATAAAACTTTTTTACGGTTTTTCCTCTTGTTTTTTCCAATAAATTATAAGTGCGTATTTAGAATTTATAATAAGACTTAGTATCTACTACGTTAAAAAATTCGTGCTTACAGCGCATGCCCGCTTTTAAGATTTTCTTAGAAAATTTAGTAGATAAGGCCAAATTCCTAATAGCACCCCTTAAGACTATATCTAGACCTCTATTAGACTGTTACTAGATAGTTACCGAATGGTTACTTTTTAGTCTTAAAGAAGCTTCAAGCTAATTTTACTAGTAATTACATGCCTTTGGAAACCTGGCGCTAGGTTCTATTATAACAGTCCGTTAAGTACTAGAAAAAGGACTAAACGTATATTTTTTCTTAAAAAATACATAAAATGCGACATATTATCTCATACTTTTAGAGTAAGTCTAACTCCGCGCCCTATCTTATATTAAGGCATACTAGGTATTTCTAGGCATTAACTAAGCCGTATATAGAATTTTGCTAACTTTTCCGAGAAAGGGGCTTATCTTTGGTAGCAACGTTAAGATTTGGCCTAAGCGCGCGTGGCCTGGGCGGTCTAAGCCCGCTTAGACGTCGGACTATTACTTTTCTAGTTTAAAGGTTTACTTCTAGCGAATTTGCGTACTGGAAACACCGCTAATTACCCTACATTAAATAAAATCAGTGGGAGAATGAGGGGCTGTGTAGGACGCTAGTCCGAACCGGTCCTCTTAACATTAAAACCCGCCAATAGTAATAGCACACGTTATCCCGCCTTATAAGCCACTATATATTGTTTATATACGCCGTACAACTCCCCTTACGAATTAGGACGGGCGCCTATTACGCCATTTTATATGAACTTTGCGCCTTAGACCTGCCCATTAGTGTCTTAGCGTCCATTTATTCAGCGTAGCCGCAACCGTATACACCCTCACATTGTCCCTTCTATCCCCTAGGTTTTGTAATATAATATAACCAGTAAATAAAAGTATTGTCTTAAGTCTAATAGCTATAAGACTTTACTAATAGCCTCTTGTATTAACCCTCTTATAAAACTAGAAAGTTGGATATATACTATTTATATTACCTAGTAATTCTAGTGCCCTACTGCAACTCAGCGCTTAATGATGTTAAGATACTGATCCTAAGCCTTCCTAGGTTCTCTGAAACTGCAGGACTCTGGCATTTAGTATATTAAACCCTAAGGACTATACTGTTGGCTGGATCTGTGCTATAACTACGGAGTATATTGCCGCGAAAGCGTTTCTTAATAAAGAGCATAAAGGACTAGAATATATGTCTTTTAGTAATAATAACAGCTATATAGTAGGCAAAATTAGGAAATATAGCATTGTTATTACTATCTTGCCCGACGGAGAATATGGCATAGCCTCTGTAGCAAATATTGCAAGAGATATACTATATAGCTTTCCTAATATTAGAATTGGTCTAATAGTCGGCATCAGCGGTGGTGCGCTAAGTTAAAAGCATAATATCCGTCTGGGTGACATTGTAGTTAGCTCTCCTTATAATGGGAAAGGTAGTATATTTTAATACGACTTTGGTAAAATAATATAAGATTAAAGCTTCTAATAAATAGGGTTCCTAAATTAGCCACCACCCGCCCTATAGACGGCAGTGAGTGGGCTTAAGGCTTATTATAAAATTAAAGGGCATAGGCTTAAAGAGGCTATTAATAGTATTCTTAAGAAGCATTAAAGACTGTGGTAGAAGTACAAGTAACCTAACCCAAGTAGTAACAGGCTATATTAAACTGGGGTTATCTATCCTCTAGATGACAAAGTAAGCTACGCGGTAGTCTGTAGTAATAATCTATTAAACCTAATATTACAACCTAAACGGACTGAGAGTAAGGATAATCTAGTAATCTATTACGGCCTAATTGCTTTAGTAAACTAGTTAATAAAGGACGCTTTAATTTGGGATATACTTACTAAAGAGAAGGACGTGCTATGCTTTGAAATGGAAGTAGTAGGGCTAATGAATCACTTTCTATGTCTGGTTATTCGTGGTATATATAACTACTCGGACTCCTATAAGAATAAGGAGTGGCAAGGGTATGTAGTAATAGTAGCGGCTATATATGCTAAAGACCTTCTCTATTAAATTGCTTTAAATAAGGTGGAGGCTAAAAGGAGGATTAGTAATATTCTTTCTTCTAGTTAGTTAGTCTAAGGGATTATAAGAAATTATTCTTTTAACTAAACTTAAGTTAAATAACGTATAAGTGAAGTGCGTGTTACTACTTAGGATATAAGTATTACTGTTAAAAACTTAGGCATTAAGTATAGATAAGAAAATATTAAACGGTGGCTATTGCTATTAGATCCCTTAACAAACTATAATAAAGCCCTATAGTAACGCTATAAAGGCTTAGGCCTTTGGTTTATAGAAAGTAATAACTTTACAAAATAGAAGATACGGCAAAATTCCTTTTTATAGCTTTATGGTATTCCTAGATGTGGTAAGACGATTCTTAGCTCTACTATTATTAAGAACCTTAGAAGTATCCTAGATTCTTAGCCTCTCCTTTATTTCTATTTCGACTTTAATAATATAGGCAAGTAAATAGTTAAGAGTATAGTCCGCGCCCTTATTAGTTAGCTTTACTACTAGTATTTAGAGACCTTATAAGAGCTAGAGACTTTCTTTTCCTCTTATAAAAATGGACGTTAATAACTAACTAGCGGATTACTTTATAAGGTTCTCTTGTATATAATAGAGTAAGTTAAGAAAATCTGGCTTATTTTAGATGCGCTTAATAAATGTAGTATAAGGAAAGGATTGTTAATAGAAGGATTACTATTGTGAATAAGAGAAGTCCTAAACTTGGAGTAAAGGAACGTTTACCTTTTAGTAATAAGTCGGCCAGAATAGGATATCAAATCCGAAATAATAGAGTTTACTTATATTAATAATAGAGTGCCTATTTAGAGCAACCTTATTACTAATAATATTTGTACGTATGTTTATATAAGAGTTAAAGAGGATAATCGCTTTAGGAGGTGGCGATTATAACTGGAAGTTTAGAATAAGATTAAGACCTAACTTATAGAGAAAGTAGATAGAATATAAGACTAAGTAGTTTTATTATTAATCTATTATCTATAAAAGGTACTAAGAGTTAATAGGTTTTAATGGGCTGTATATTAGCTTAATACGCTAGAAAATTGCCTAGACTATTACACTCTCTAAAATGCTCTTATATCCCTCCCGAAGACATTAGACAAAACCTATACTAAGATCTTATATAGTATCCCTAAGAAACATAAGCAGAATGCTATAAGAATTCTTTAATTCTTAATATACTCTGAGCAGCTATTAAGGATTAAGGAGGCCGTTAACGCCTTAGTAGTAGATACTAAAGAAGACTAACACTTTAATATAAGATATAGAATGCCTGTTCCTTATAAAATTTTACGTTACTATTTAAGCCTAGTAGTCTTAGTCTCCATAAAGGACCATCCGTATAATAAGGATGAAAAGACCGTAAAGCTTTAGTTGGTATATTTCTTGGTTAAAGAGTATCTAACTTTAAACCGGCTTAATAATAATATTACGTAAAAATTTTAGGAGAACGCTGCTAAAGCATTAATTGCAACAGTTTGCCTTGTATATTTATTATACTTAAATATAGAGCTTCCAACTAAGGAGATTAGATAGAAATTTCCGTTGGCGTAGTATAGCATAAGATATTGGATAACCTACGCTGTAGTGGCTAAAAGCAAGGATAAAACACTATAAGGTTTTATTAGGGAGTTTTTCTACTACTATAGAAACTTGTATAGAAACTGCTATAGTCTTTATCGCCTAGATTAGCTATAGGAAGATGCACTAGGAGAGGAACTAGCTTTAGCGTTATATTACGCATTATTTAGAGGTCTAGTAAATGCAGTAAAGTACCTGCTAAGCTAAGGGGCCGACGTTAACACGTAAGGTAGAGTCTACGGCAGCGCGCTCTATACGGTATTAGGAAAGGGCCACGATAAGATTATTAAGCTGCTGCTAAGCAAAGGCGCCAACGTTAACGTATAAGGTGGAGACTATAGTAGCGCGCTCTAGGCGGCATTGGAAGGGGGCTATAATAAGATCATTAAGCTACTGCTAAGCAAAGGCGCCGACGTTAATATGTAAGGTGGAGACTTTAGCAGCGCGCTCTATACAGCATTAGAAGGGGGCCACAATAAGATTATTAAACTACTGCTAAGTAAGGGCGCCGACGTTAACGCGTAAGGTAGACTCTATAGCGGCGCGCTTTAGGTGGCATCGGGAGAGGGCTATAATAAGATCGTTAAGCTACTACTAAGCAAGGGCGCCAACGTTAACGCACAAGGTGGAGACTATAGTAGCGCGCTCCATACGGCATCGGGAGAAGGCTATAATAAGATTATTAAGCTGCTGCTAAGCAGGGGCGCCAACGTTAACGCGCAACGTGGAGACTCTAGCAGCGCGCTCCAGGTGGCATCGGAAGGGGGCTATAATAAGATTGTCGAGCTGCTACTAAGTAAGGGCGCCAACATTAACGCGCAACGTTAACGCTACGGCAGCGCGCTCCAGGCGGCATCGGGAGGGGGCCACGACAAGATTATTAAGCTGCTGCTGAGCAAGGGCGCCGACGTTAACGCGCAAGGTAGACACTCTAGCAGCGCGCTCCAGGCGGTATCAGGAGGGGGCCACAATAAGATCATTAAGCTGCTGCTAAGCAAGGGCGCCAACGTCAACGCGCAACGTCAACGCTCTAGCAGCACGCTCCAGGCGGCATCGGGAGGGGGTCACGATAAGATCGTCAAGCTGCTGCTAAGCAAGGGCGCCGACGTCAACGCGCAAGGTGGACACTATGGCAGCGCGCTCCAGGCGGCATCGAGAGGGGGCTACAACAAGATCATCAAGCTGCTGCTAAGCAAGGGCGCCGACGTCAACGCGCAAGGTAGATACTACGGCAGCACGCTCCAGGCGGCATTAAGAGGGGGACACAATAAGATCGTCGAGCTGCTGCTAAGCAAAGGCGCCAACGTCAACGCGTAAGGTGGAGACTACGGCAGCGCGCTCCAGGCGGCATCAGGAGGGGGCCACGACAAAATTGTCAAGCTGCTACTAAGTAAGGGCACCAACGTTAACGCGCAAGGTGGACTCTACGGTAGCGCGCTCCAGGCAGTATTAGGAGGAAGCCACAATAAGATTATTGAGCTACTACTAAGTAAGGGCGCCGACGTCAACAAAGAGTATAGTTAGTAAGGTTATGGTAGCCTTACATACATAATATATTATTTTCTTTATATCTCTATTTTATAGAGAGTTAAGGGGACTATATACTTATATAGTTGTTATATTCGCTACTTAGATTCTAGTATCTCCTTTAAGGGGTTAAGACTTTCCTAAAAGTAGGGTATATAGGGGGTATATAGGGGGTGCAATAATAGATTACTAAACTAAAGCTACCTGCTCTTATATAAGCTCGAATCATTAGCGCACGCTTTTATCTAGTTAAATACCGCCTAAGACTTAATATATCAGTCCGTAACTATAATAATTATATTCCTTTACTTTATATTCTTTAACCTAATATCTTTAAGCCCTCTAAGAACGTTAAACTGATAGTAGCGTCCCGTATTATTAAGCGCTAACTTATCTTAATAGAACCTTTCTACTATCTTTCTATCTATAGTAATTGCTAAAAGGCTCTTCCTAATATTATCTAGATTGTCCTTAAACGGCGTAAGCAACGGAACACCTATTCTAATTAATACTAAACATTTAACCTTATCCTTAAGCGAGCCGGATAGCTATATATCTTACGCTTCGTTCCACACCTTATATACTAGGTTATTCGCGCCTATAGCGCCATCAATTAAGCCCTCCTAGAAGTCGCTAATAGTAAGCGGATTAAAGAATAATGACGCTGCCGATATTACCCGGCCTGCTTCCCAGATCTTAGTTATGCAGAGTAGTTATTCGCGGCCGCGTGGCAAGTAGTAGCTAGTAAGTTAAACCGTATCGCCGGTCTCCTTACTTATTATATATATAAACTTACACTCTACTAGTTAGTATATCCTTAACTTAATGCGTATTAGAACTTATAACCTACACTTTATACTTTATATCTGGAGCGTCCTTTAATAGCGCATCCTTAGCCAGGCCTTACTTTATTATAATCTTATTAATTATATATTCCGGCTTAGCTAAGTTAAACAGTCCTTAGGCCTAGCCCCTTAATAGTTATATAGTATCTTTATTTCTATAATATCCTATCTAAAAGTAAGACATATATATTAAGCACTTATTAACCGCCATCCAAAGCCAACTAAGTATAATCGCTATAAGCCTACACTACTTATTAGCCTAAGTCTAGCAAAGCCAATAACACTAGTAAGGGACCCGCCAGTGCTGGTGCCTCTAATTATGTTAAAGTAGTTATATAGCTTTGGCGACACGTCCGGGTTAATAGTCTTTATTAGCTGCTATAAGACCTAAAGGGTCGATAAGCCGCGAACGCCGCCTCTATTAAGGGTAAGCAGGCAGAGGCTATACTTAGGCATAACTAGAGGATAAAGGGAGGATAGATGGGTAGTATAGCTTAGTAAGGCAATAAGGCTGCGGAGATATATTTAGCCGAGGCTCGCATTCCTTTTTATTCACGCCGTTTAGATATAGGATAATTAGCGGTATTTCTGGCGATAAATTCGCCTAAAAGCTCTTTATACTTTACCCGCGCTAATAGGGAGGGCGGCTGACCCGCACTAGCCATACCCTTATTAAGGTCTACTTTATAAGGTTAAAGAATAGTAAAAGTAGAGAAATAGGGAACTATGTTTAGCGTTGGAACTGACTATCTTAGTATAGCGTTGTGGCGGATAAGTACTGCCTTATTATGTGCCATCCGACCCACGCTACTAGCCATAGTCCCCTTCTATATATACCCTTGCGGCCTATAGCCCGGCTATAGTAATAAGCTAGAGCGGTTTAGCGTGGCGCGTTGCTAAGTCAACTAGAGCACGCGAATCTTAGAGTCTTCGTGGCCAGCCGCCTAGGCTAGAAGTACTCCTAGCTAAGGTATTATTGCGCATCTAAGGCTTTTAATTGCTAGGTTAATGTTATGGGATTAGAGGGTTATATAGGGTTAGGTTAGGGCTTAAGGTTAGGAACCCTAACCGGTAGTGGCTAAATCGCGGCTTTAGGCAAGGGGCGCGTTTAAACCTCCACGTAAGAAACTCTTAGATTCTTACTTACACGACGCTATTATACGCCAGTTCTCTAATGGCGCGTAGTCAGGAATTTTGAGAAAAGTTAAGAAACAGTAACATATTGGCGGTACACGGACGAGCTATTAAGAGTAGGAGTAGGTTTAGCTGGGGAGTAGTTAAGAAAGCTTTAACTTAACGTGCTAGTTTTAACGGCTTTTATTAAACAAATACTTGGAAACCTTATATACCTAATAAGTATTTACTAAATAAAATCGCGTTAATTAGCTTAGACTAATTATGGGAGGACCGAGATTCTAAACTAGTTAGCAATATTAAGCGGCTTAAGTTTATAAGCGCCTTTTATATCACCGAGTAAGCTTCCCCAAGGAAAATAACCATATCATACTAATTAATTCAGCGTGTACCTTAACGCTATTATTACAAGAGGTTGTTTATTTTACTATAATTTACTAGACTTCTAAGCGGGTAATATAGAGATAGGTAATAGTGCCAGTATAAGCGACGTAGCAGTCATTTAGTTTACGAAAGCATGTCCAAATCTTATCTACGTTGGCTTTAATAGTGGAATCCGGCTTACAGATAAGTCTCTACTTACTCTCTTTACGAATTGCCTAAACCTCCGCTATATACAATTTTCTAAAAACAATAAAATTAAAGGGAAGTTAAAGGGAACTGCGCTTAATTTACTAAGAGAGAAGCCCAAATTAGGAAAGAAGTTGGTTAAGCTAAGACTTACGGACTAAGCATAGTAGGAGAAGACATTTAAGACAGCGGTTAAGGCACTTTCTACGGCAAGGAAAAGGCTAGCAATTAAAGTGGGCAGCACACACGAAAGGCATAGTGACGTTAACACTTAGCTTAGTGGAAAGGAAATTTACGGCTATTAAGCGTTTAATGGACTAGGTGGCTTCGATTTATATAAGGGTTTTAGTGGACCCTTCTTAGAATAAATACCCTAGTTATAGTAACGCTCTTTATTTTTATAATATTAAGTATAAGACGGTAAAGTTGGTGAAAGGGAAATAAAACATTAAAAGAAGGGCGAAGAAGTAGACTGTAGGTATTTATACGTCTAAATTTTGTATACTTCTATAATTAAATTAAAACCCGCAATTTACGCTCGTTATTCCAGCTACTCTTTTTTATCGCATAATATAGACACTATTTCTAGTTACCACTTTAAGTAATAACTAACCATATAGACGCCTGCTTACTTAATCAACGACTCTTTCTAGGCGATATTAGGAGTCTTACCTTAGCTGCACTCTCGCAATGGATATAATCCTAAACACTATATATAAGGTAAGTATAATGCCTGGACATTAGTCTATTTACACTAGGCAAATCTCACTAAGCCCATAACGGTTACGAACTATAAGTAAAAACTTCTTAGTCTGACGAAGTGTTTCTCATTAATATATACTTATAATCTGGGATATAAAGTGCATTATATAACCAGTCCGACTCCTTTAACTAAATAGTTGCACTTAGTGTACGTTCTACCAGGTCTGCAATACTTTTAAGGATTATTACACTTTACCTATAACATAGGCGTTAGCACGGTGTGGTCTATAATAAGAATCTTAATCTATTTAAAAGTAGTACCCTATATATAGGATGCATATAATTATAATATTACAGTGGAACCAATGCATAGTAAGCGGGGTATGATGCCGTGCGTAGCGATAAGGAGGGTAATATAGGTATATATCTAATAAGCGAATACCGGCTCCAAGAATATTCCTGTTGTTTCTCCTTTATTGGCATTATTATTTTTTCCTAAAGAATTATTAGCCAAGCACTAAACACTAAGTAAGCTTGCACGTTTATCTTGGTATAATCCCTAGTTTTTTAAGCAATTACTATCTTACAAACCTCTTTTATTAGCATTTAAGATGTGCTAGTAAAGGAATAAAACTCCTGCCTATTGGCCGGATTGCGCTAGCGGAGTTAGGCCATATAGCACTTATAACCCCGACCATAATTTTATATAATAGTGCCCTAATACAGATATATAAGAAAGTCTATATAAAAATCTAACGCCGACTTCCTAAGCGAGTTTTACTAAACGTAAGATAAATTGTCCTAACTACTAAAACCAGGCGAAGCCTTTTCCTAGCAACGATAATTAGGGATCTAGAGCTAAAAGTTATGGCAGTTTAACAGCATAACCGCCAGGAGTTTAGGTTATAGGTTAGATTTGGTGCTAGGCATATGTAGAGGTGTTACGGCTATAGTTATAGGTTTACTTAGTAAGCTTACTTACTTTACCTTACTAATAAGAAGGATATTTTCTCTTTCTAATAGCCTCCGCTATCTTTATAAGTTAAATCTAGCAACACCTACTCTTATTTAAAATTAGCGCTTTAAACCTAAACCCTTCCCTATATATTAATGGCTACTGTAAATAAGCATTAATCTATCTTTAACTACCCAAACTTAATACCACTTACTCCCTACTAGCATGTCCCTACCGTCCTAATTAGCCTTATTACGGCCTAATAGAAGTCCTCTCTAGGAGGGCGTTCTTAGTAGAGGCAGAACTGGCGTAGTAGTCCGCCGTAATAATACTACCCTTAAACTTCCCTTAAAGTACCGCACAACTGGCCTTAGCGAAGCTTATACTAAGCTTTATAATAGATATAGTAATATCTCTTATAAATCCCTTTAGCATAAAAAGGAAGTCTACTAACGCCTAGGTCCAAATTGTGGTATTATCCCTTACCTTAACCTATCCGGTACTGGCATTTAAATGGCCCTAATAGAGAATGGAAATCTAAATGACTACCTAGCGTAATATCGGCCTGCTAAACCCGCCCAACTTACCTAGTTCTGGGAAATGGCGCGCACCCTTATCCATATTTACGATCTTTGCGTTATTATTACTAATATTACTACCCAGAACTTTCTCCTTGCTACTAACCTGTCCGTTAAGTTCTTAAACTTCACTAAATCCTCTATTCTGCCCCTTAGTACCAATATACAGGCCGCTAATAACGCTAGCTACTTAATCTATACCAATATTAGCTAACTTAGCGCTATAATATATAAGATTATAACCAGGAAGCCGTGCAAATTTAATCTCTATAAGGGCTAGCCAGCTAGGCTAGCTACGGCCGCCTAGCCGCAGAGAAAGGACTTCCTTA
The DNA here is from genome assembly GCF_001692895.1 of Cenococcum geophilum 1.58. NCBI lineage: Eukaryota > Fungi > Ascomycota > Dothideomycetes > Gloniales > Gloniaceae > Cenococcum > Cenococcum geophilum. The sequence goes on from NW_027137674.1 coordinate 13,982, forward strand.
GTATATAGGACATCTAGCTTAGTTTTATTATTAAAATATACTAGACTAAGGGTGCATTCTAGAACACACGTAGGCTTTTAGTAGTATTAAACTTAGTTACTTTAGAATAAGCGGCGGTAAGGTCTAGGGGAAATAGGTGGCTTGCCTCTATTACCTATATTTATTTAATGCCAGTAATAGTACGTAGGTATTTATTTAATTACAGTAACGGGCTAAGAAGCCCTACTAAAAGTGGATGTTATAGAATTTGTTTAATATATAAATTCCCTAACTATATAATACCTCTTAAGTGTATATAATCTTATCCCTCTCTATTTTAACTATAGCTTGCGTTTAGAATAAAGGGTAAGTTATATATTACGACTTTAACAGGAGTAAAAATGTGGCTATACGGTGGTGCTTTATAGCTACATCACTAAGCTTAAGTCTTACGCAAAATTTAGTGGCTTATGTATGTATATATATATATTCTATTATAGCCATACACCGTTTAACTTAGGTATAGGCCGTTACTAAGCGCTAACTAGAGTAAACTAATACGAATTATACCGGCTCTAATTTAATAGCTAACTATAAGAGCTATTTCTCCTTTCTTTAACGCTATAATTAATATAGGAAATAAAGAGAGAGTATACAAACCTAAGAGATAAAGAGTGTATATATATATCGAAATTCCATCCTATAACCTACCCGTATCCGCCTCTACCCTTAAAGAGCGCCTCTCTAGCTACTATTGCCGATAACTGCAATAGCTGCTTCCCTTAGTAGTAGTTTACTAAGTTATATTGTTCTTAAATGGCCCAATACTAATAAGTAGGTTAAGAGGGCGGCGGTAATTGTATATTAAGGCGAGATCTAAAATAAAATTTAATAGAGGATAAGGATAGGGACCCGGTTACCCATACTGCTAAATTACAAGAATCCTGTCCTTCTCTTTCCTATATATTAGGCACTTATAGTATAAGGCTTAATATAGGCCCTGGTAGTTCACATAGCGTAGGTTTACTATTTTATACTAGAGATAGCCTTCTTAGCCACATATATCGCACGTATTAGGTTATATATAGTCTCTAGCTCTATATTTAAACCTTCTATATTTAAAATATGCCACTAAAGTACGTCGCTCTTTAAATAGCAACACTATAATTGCACCCCCACTAAACAACATACTGTCTATCCTAAGAAGCTTCTCCGCGTCCTCCTTTATCGCTACCTTAACTACTACTAATATGTGCTAGCCGCTAGGCCTTAGTCTTCTAAGCCATCTTATTATATATACCTCTACCCTATTCTCTACCCTAAACCGCTCTATAGCTAACTTACTTACTTTCCCGCTATCTATATCTATTACTAGAGCCACTTTAACCTAGTCCGCTTTAACCGTATACTACTTAGGTCTAATAAGCCTAGCCCTAGGGATATACGGTTTAAGCTACTAAGTAGTTATCTACCGGAACGCGGCCTCTTTATCCTTTTCTACTAAGAATTTAATAACGCTTATATTGTTGTTTACTTACCATACTTAGAAGTCCTTAATTATGGCCCCTGTAAGTCTTTTAACATTACTTATACCCTATATAATAGTTTATTTTACCACCTTTATATTTACTACCTTCTCTATTACTCCCTGTCCTATTTAGCTAATATTAATTACTAGCTAACCGTTAGGCTCCTTATAAGGGTTCCCGGTGCTTATTATTTATAAAAGAGTTATCCCTAATCCCATTATGCCTCTACTAGCCGCAACTAACGCCTATAATTATGTTAATAGAGGCGATGCTAAAAAATTATTAAACTGCGTTTAGAGAGAACGGATCTCCTCTTAGAGTTCGGCGTATTAGCTTTTAAGGCTCTACTATTCTAAGTAAATCTCTATAAAGTCGTCTTAAACGCTTTTAATAATACTGTTTTAGTTTATAATAATACTACTCTACTATGTTATAATTTCTTTTAGATTTATAATAAGCCTCGCAATTTCCTTTAAGTTAGTGCTTCTTTCCTCACGTTTAGGTGAGACGGAGACGCTTATAGTAGGGAATAGGGGTAGTCCATTCTACGTTGATCGTAGCGCGATTATTTATGTTTTTAGCGACTACTAGGCCTCTAGCGCCTTCGCGCTCGGTTTCCTTATATGTCCTCTTAATAGAGCTACTAGCGTAACTAAAGGTAGTATTACTAATACGTGTTTAGGAGTTAAAGTAACTATTAGGGCTTTGGGGCTTTATTTAGTGGGCCGTAGGAGCCGCCTTATAGCAGGAACTAGATAAATAAAAGACTAAGATTTAATTAAAAGAATGTCTAAAATAAATATCCTCTTTTAAAAGTTCTCTTCTCCTATCCCAACGCTACTTAATAAAGGGTATAGCTAGAGCAGGTTAACTGCCCTCCCTACTAGCTCCCGTAAGCTCTTAGTAAGTACCATCTTAGCGTCTGCTAGAAGACTAAGTTTGCTATAGGCTTCTTAAATATTATATAATTATAATTATCCTATTCCGTACTTACCTTTAAGTTATCCGCTATAGCTATACAATATAGCCCTACTTATTAACGCCTAAACAGTTTTAGCCAGTATAGCCTACCTTATATAGTCTACCTAGCCTAATACGGCCAACCTAGCCTAGCGTCTCTTTGCGCCACCTAAAGACCTCTATTAACCGCTGCTTATATTCTTAAAACCCTTTCTATAAGTGCTCTAAGAATTGCTATAAGGAGATCGCGGTAGCTCTAGCCCTAGTTAGCATCGTTACTAATATAATTTAGCCCGTATTACTGCCCTCCTAAAGGCGAAAGCGGTAATAGATACTAGATTTATATAAAATAGATAAAACTAAAAAGGCGCTCCTCCTAGCTATTAAAGGGTGACTTCTAACGGCAGCGAGAGTAGCATTAGAGGCGTGACGTGTTTATTTAGCTATATGCTTAAGCGCCGAGCCTCACTACTATAAGCCACAACGCTAGCCTAATAACTTATTACTAGCTAAACTGGCCGGAAACAACTTACCTATTTAGCAGCGACAGTAACTATAACTATATTTATCGCACTACCTAGGTACCTACGGGATTTTCAGCTTATTCTTTAACTGTTGCGTATTATAATAAGGGCAACAAATGGCAGTCCCATTCGGTTTCTCTATTAGTGATTTTATCGCGGTAGGTCTCCAATCTACACTATACTACTCCTCCTAAAAGCCGTCTTTTAAGCTAACCGGACCTTTATAGGTAGGAGGGCTTATATATAATATTATCTAAGCAATTAGTAAGCATAATAGGGCGGCCGTAAATTATCAATCTTTTGTCTCCACTCTTAGATCATTATACAGTTGCATTAACACAATAAAGGATATCCTAGAAAAGTCCGTCCAAGATGTTTTAAATTTAAAGTTAGAAGAACGCGCCCTTATTAACGGAATTATATACGAGATGGACTGCTACAGGGCCCTTTTAAATGTATTTCTGGACAATATATACAAATATATAGCAAGCCTTCTTCCCTCCGGCAAGGCGTAGGAATTTAAGGAGGCGCAGACGGTAATATCGCTTTTCCGTAGACGGAAAGCAGGCATAAAGGAATTAAAGAAGGCATGGAGGAAAGTATCGTGGGCTATTTTCCAGACAAAGGACGTCCAGAAGCTTAAAAGAGACTTATAGGTTTATCTGTTTACATTACAGACATATAAATTATTTCTTTAGAAGTAAGTATTAAACTATTCCATTGAAGACAATCTCTAGTACACTTAGTTATTTCACTAACTAAACGTCTCTCGTCTCTGTCTAGGCCGTCTCTATCTTAAGTCAAGAAAAGCACTGCCGAAATTGCGTCTATTATATATAAGACCGACATTATAACTATAGCGATATTTAATCTCCTAAAGTCCGTCTATAACATGCTTCCTTTACAAATTAGCAATAAAATAAATAAGTGCCAGCCAGTCTTTTTTAAAGATGCTCTTAGACGTTTAATCGAGCTCCCCTAAGAGTTTTATGTCTCTAAGGAAGTATATTAGGGAATATTAACTAGAAGACGCCACGGATATAACTGGCGGCTTATAACTACTATAACGCCACGCTTAATACATTGTTGGTTTTAACTCTAAACATAGTTGCCTATTTTCTCTGCTCTCTCTATTCTTAGAAAGTAAAAGTTTCCTAATAGTAGGGCCAGTGTGGGTTAGCTATACTCCCTACTAATTCCTACGAGATAGAAGAACCTAATGATAGCGTCGCTAAGCGTTCGCCTAAGTGCGATTATGGTAATATCTGTTAAATAAGTGTATTTATAAATATTACTTACTACTACCTTAACCACCTCCTTTATAATCTCTATTTTGTTTACTCTTCGCTTAACAGACTCCTACTTAGCTAAGGTATTAGACGTCAGTTTTAGCCTAGTTTCGGCCTAGTTTTACTACCCTTATAGGGGTAACTACCTCTTATATATATAGTCTCTTTTCTTTATATATATAAGTTTTCCTTACTTATATTTTCAGGTCGATATAAGGCCGACTCTATATACCGACTATAAGAGTTAAAAGGAGAGCGTTAGCTATCTATTTAATAGACACTGCCTAGCTTAGGTTGGCTCCACTCACTTCCTATAAGAGTTAAAAGGATAGCATCAGCTATCCATTTAATAGACATCTGCTTAGCTATAGTCGGCTCTACTTACTCTCTATAAGAGTTAAAAGAATAGCGTTAGTTATTTATTTGATAGACATCTGCTTAGCTAGGGTTGGCTTTACTTACTCCCTATAAAAGTTAAAAAGAATAGCGTCAGCTATTTATTTAATAGACTTCTACTTAGCTAGGGTCGGCTCTACTTACAAACTATAAAAGTTAAAAGGATAGCGTTAGCTATCTATTTAATAGACTTCTACTTAGCTAGGGTTAGCTCTACTTACTTTCTATAAGAGTTAAAAGGATAGCGTCAGCTATCTATTTAATAGACTTCTACTTAGCTAGAGTCGGCTTTACTTACTCTCTATAAGAGTTAAAAGGATAGCGTCAGCTATTTATTTAATAGATATCTGCTTAGCTAGTATCAGCTCTACTTACGTTCTATAAGAGTTAAAAGGATAGCATTAGCTATCCATTTAATAGACTTCTGCTTAGCTAGGGTCGGCTCTACTTACCTACTATAAGAGTTAAAAGGATAGCGTCAGCTATCCATTTAATAGACTTCTGCTTAGCTAGGGTCGGCTCTACTTATATCCTATAAGAGTTAAAAGAATAGCATTAGTTATCCATTTAATAGACATCTGCTTAGCTAGTGTTGACTCTACTTACATCCTATAAGAGTTAAAAGGATAGCGTTAGCTATCTATTTAATAGACTTCTGCTTAGCTAGGGTCGGCTCTACTTACTTACTATAAGAGTTAAAAGGATAGCGTTAGCTATCCATTTAATAGACTTTTACTTAGCTGGGGTCGGCTCTACTTACCCACTATAGGAGTTAAAAGGATAGCGTTAGCTATCCATTTAATAGATATCTGTTTAGCTAGGGTCGGCTCTACTTACTATCTATAGAAGTTAAAAGGATAGTATCAGCTATTTATTTAATAGACTTCTGCTTAGCTAGGGTCGGCTCTACTTACTCTTTATAAGAGTTAAAAGGATAATATTAGCTATCCATTCGATAGACTTCTGCTTAGCTAGGGTCGGCTCTACTTACTGCCTATAAGAGTTAAAAGAATAGTATTAGCTATCTATTGGATAGACTTCTGCTTAGCTTAGGTCGGCTCTACTTACAATCTATAAGAGTTAAAAGAATAGTGTTAGCCATCAATCCGATAGATATATACTTGGCCTCTTACTTTAGTTTTGCAAAAATAACGGATCCTACGAAATGCATCCTATTTTATGCTTATTTTTTCCTGCTACTGGGACCTTTAGTAGTTTGAGGCATTAACCGCACAGCCTACCTTGTGCCATTTATCGTCTTGGAACTCAGCAATATACTTTATATTAACTATTTCAAATAAGAGTTTGCAATTAAAGCTATTTAGAAGATTTCCTCTTTAGTATGGCATATAGTAAGGGTATAAGATGACATACCATTTAGTTATGCCTTGCCGTAAATCGGATTTGTTGTTTATGGTATTGCATTAGGGGTAAATTTAAATAATTAAGCCTTTTACTTTAGAAGTAAGTTAAAAAAGTAAGGTCATCGCTACTCTTGCCCTAGCCGTTACTTTAAGATGCTAGTTATGGGCTAAAATAGCACTTATCCCCACCGGGTCTTCTAGTTAATATTCTTTCTTAGCAACTTTGTTATGCCTAGGCATACCCTTAAATAATATCTTAAGGTGTCGTTGGAATCTCTATATAACTTTTAGCCGCTATAATTCTCTAATATATTACTGCCTTCCCTAATATACTTCCTTAGAGACGCAAAACTCTTAGGGGAGCTCGATTGAACGTCTAAGAGCATCTTCAAAAAAGACTGGCTGGCACTTGTTCATTTTATCGCTAATTTGTAAAGGAAGTATATTATAGACGGACTTTAGGAGATCGAATATCGCTATAGTTATAATGTTAGTCTTATATATAATAAACGCAATTTTAGTAGTGCTTTTCTCGACCTAAGATAGAGACGACCTAGATAAAGACATTTAGTTAGTAAAATGACTAAGTATACCGGAGATTGTCTTTAATAGAATAGTTTAATACTTACTTCTAAAGAAACGATCTAAATAGCTGTAATGCGTATAGATGACCCTATAAGTCTCTTTTAAGCTTCTAGACATCCTCTATCTAGAAGATAGCCTATAATACTTTTCTCTATGCCTTCTTTAATTCCTTTATGCCTGCTTTCCGTCTATAGAAAAGCGATATTACCGTCTATACCTCCTTAATTTTCCGTGCTTTACTAGAGGGAAGAAGGCTCGCTATATATTTATATATATTGTCTAGAAATGTATTTAAAAGGGCCCTATAGTAGTCTATCTCGTATATAATTCCGTTAATTAAGGCTTTATCTAAATTTAAATTTAAGATATCTTGGACGGACTTTTCTAGGACATCCTTTTCTAGGACATCCTTTATCGTATTAGTGCAACTGTATAATGATCTAAGAGTAGAGACGAAAGATTAATAATCTACGGCTGCCCCATTATGCTCACTAATCGCTTAGATAATATTATATATAAGCCCTCCTACCTATAAAGGTCCGGTTAGCTTAAAAGACGGCTTTTAGGAGGAGTAGTATAGTTTAGAGCAGAGACCTACCGCGATAAAATCACTAATGGAGAAACCGAATGGGACTGCTATTTGTTGCCCTTATTATAATATATAATAGTTAAAGAATAAGCTAAAAATCTCACAGGTACCTAGGTAGTGCGGTAAATATAATTATGGTTACTGTCGCTGCTAAATAGGTGAGTTATTTCCGGCTAGTTTAGCTAGTGGTGTTGTCGCTAATAGTGGTAGGGCTCAGCTCTTAAAAGTTAAGCGCGCAGCCAAATAAATACGTTACGCCTCTAATACTGCTCTCGCTGCCGTTAGAGTTACCCTTTAATAGCTAGGAGGAGCGCCTTTTTAATTTCATCTTGTATAAATCTGGCATCTATTACCGCTTTCGCCTTTAGGGGGGCAGTAATACGGGTAGCTTAGCTTTAAAGTTGCGGAACGCTTTTAAAACCTAAAAGCCAAAGTTAACAAGCTAAATTATATTGGCGACGATGTTAACTAGGGCTAAAGCTACCGCGATCTCCTTATAATAATTCTTAGAGTACTTATAGAAAGGGTTTTAAGAATATAACTAGTAGTTAGTAGAGCTCTTTAGGTGGCGCAAAGGGACGCTAGGCTAAGTTGGCCGCGCTAAACTATTATAAGGTAGGCTATGCTGGCTAGAGCTGTTTAGGCGTTAATAAGTAGGGCTATATTATACAGCCGGTTAGGTATTATATTATATAGCGAATAACTTAAAGGCAAGTATGGAATAGGATAATTATAATTATATAATATTTAAGAAGCCTACGGCAAACTCGGTCTGCTAGTAGACGCTAAGATAGCACTTACTAACAGCTCGCGGGAGCTAGTAGGGAGGGCGGCCGACCCGCTCCGGCCACACCCTTATAAGGTGGCGAATTCTGTAGCCGTTTTTAGAGAGTTAAGTTAGTTAACTAGACACATAGCTAAGGTTAAATTAGATCGCAAGGCTACGGGGCTAAGATTAGCCTACTTGCTAAGACTCCGCACAGCCATAGGCTTAGACTTACTTAATTAACGTAAGTAAATTACTTCCTAGATATCACGTGGAATATACGGGGTCGTTTTGCACTAGCCGGAATTAGTAATCGCTTTAATTAGAGGTACTGACCCGCGTAGCAACCTTATATAAATTTGCGTACTATAGTAGATATAAGGCTAATAATGACTTTTTAATATTGTAATGAAGTTCTTAGGCTCGGATAGGACCCTATTATAAGTTTTATAAGTAGTAAAAGCTTAATAGTGGTGTTATAGTAAAGGGATATTATTACGCCCTAAAAGGAGGCTCTCTGTAAATAAGGCGCGAAGGCGATAATATAAACATAATTTATAGATATAAAGGGTCTTAAATATTGCAGAGTAGCTACAGTATACGACTTATATATAATTATAGTGAAGTATAACGTGTGCGCAGAGTTATAGTTGCTTAAAGTTAAAGTAACGTCCGTCCCTGGGTCGAGAGACGTACCCTGTCGCGAGATAAAATATAGGTACTTTAAATTTAAGCAACTTTAACTCTCTAAGCGTATTGAATATTCCCAAAGTTTTGTATATATTATAAAGTATACCTTCTTAAGAATACTCTTTGCCTCACTACGCCGAAAATAACAATTATGTTGTTGCCTTCGCGCCTAACTGCGGAGAGCCTCCTTTTATATTATAAAAAGACCTTTTAATCCACAACACTACTATTGAGCTTTTTTCGCCTTTTAAATTTATAGAATAGTTAAATCTAGGTTTCCGAATCTTACTATACAGCTAAAAAGTCATTGTCGGCCTTATGGTTGCCGTAGCATGCTATATTATACGTCGTTGCCACCTTTATTAGTACTTCTAATTAAAGCAAGTAAGGATTTCCTGGTTAAAACGAAACAGACCCTATACGCCAAGTAAATTTATTACGTAGTATTATATCTTATATAATAGAGGCGCCAAGTAAGTTAGGTACTTATAGCTATTAAACCTATAGCTAAGGATTTATCTACTTATGCTAACGCTTTTAGCTCTAGCACGATTATATAGATATCTTAGCTCTCTAAAGAACCATTACACGTATAAATAGCCCCGTATTTCTCTAAGAACAACTATAGGTAAGCGGTTTATAACTAAGAGAAGCCTAACACCCAAATCTTTAAGGTAAGCCTATTAATATCTATTAATATCTGCCTAGATTAAAGGAATTAAACAACTGCCAGAGATAGAAAGAAATGTGCACCTATATCTAGTACAAGGTAAAGTTTAACAAGTATAAAGAAAAGCATAAGCACGTTATCACTAAGAGAAGATATAATATAGCTGGATATAAGAAATTCGAAGAGTCTGGGTTAAATTGCGGCGATAACGCTACTCCCGTAAAGGGTCTGAATAGATAACCTATTTAGCTTGGCTCTATAACGCAGTAAGGAGAATATGAGATATGCCTTACCTAAACTCATTTTATAAGTTCGGGTAATCTAATATACGCCAATTTTTAAGATACCAAACGTGAAACTAATTTCCTGCCTAGTATTGCTATAGTGATCCCGATAATAAGAAGTATAAGAGGTAGTTAGACGATATAAGCGGCGCTATATATATCTAATAGCTTCAATCTACAGATAACTTTAATCTATTAGTTATAGTCCAAGCTAGGGAAATAGTACTTATACCTTTAATATCCTTACAGATATTAGCAGCACTATTATATATAGCTTGTTAGCACTTTGTAATTATCGTTCTAACGGGCCTAAAAGAGTCTGTCTCCAGAAAGTCACCGTTTTAGATTAATTTCTAAATCTTGTCCTTATTCTCTAGTTCTAAGAGGTCCTAATATAGAAACGCCCCCGTTATAAAATAGTAGAGGACAAAGCCTAGAGTAAAGAAGTTGGCGTAGATAGATTACCTAGGCCCTAAATATCAATAGCTGGCGTTTACAGTAATAAGTAGAGGAGACCTATCTAGGGATGAGCCGCTAAAGTCTGCTAGCTTCGCGTCAAGCTTATTAGTTAAGAAGACGTTATTTAGAGTTAGATCCCTATAGATAACCTTTAAAGTATAAGTATAATAGAGGGCGTCTATAATCTAATACCCCCAACATAGCCTCTGCTGGACGTCAATCTCCAGGTACTTACTAAGATAGTTAAAAAGGTTCTATTTTGAAGCATACTTAAGGCGGATACCGATATCGTATAGCCCGTAATACGTTAGTAGCCTATTATATCTACCGCGTTATTTAAATCGCTTATAGATAGCCTTTTTAACAGCAATCCTATCCTTATTGTCCTTATCATAAGCGGTCTTAATAACTATTTGCGACGCATTGTCTAGGCATACTATACTAGTTATGCCCTAGCCAACGATATCCTTAGAACTGAATCCTATCGTATACTAAATGCAGTTAGCCATATAGACAGGCTAAGGAATTATTGGCTAAAGAATAGACATTAGAGATATAAGCGACGGGCGGAGTTATATAGAGGAAGTGGAAGCGGATATTAAGACTAGGGGAAGACAGCGAATAGTACTGGCTAAGGACAACCTATAATTAAAATTTAGTTAAATTAGGGGCAAGTGCAAGCTAATACACCTAAGGACAATTAAGTTGTAGTATTAATAGTAGAACTTATAGGATATAGTATAGTAAGATGTTTGGAGCTTAATCTTAATTAGTTAATTACAATCGCTAGGGGCTCCGAAAAGTCCAACGGCTTAAAAGCCGCTTAGAAAATAGTAACCCTAGTTCTATTACTATTTCTAGCTCCTCTTCTAGCGTCTTCCATTTAAATTTTTAAAAGTTGGATACTATCTGCCTGCGTTATTAATACTTATAGTGGATGGATATAAGCTTTAAGGACGACTGCGGATGTTTATTCTAAGCATGGCATTACGTGCTGTCTAGGAGGGGTTACCCTGCTAAGGCCTTAACTAGCTACCCTAGCTCTATACAGCGCCGTAGAATTAACCCAACTTAATTAACGCCTTTCCTCTATCCGATCGCACTGATTACTTATTATCTTTATTAGTTAAATTTCCGCAGTATGCCTGACTTAAAGGATTAGATAATTAAAGAAGCCTAAGAATAGAGGGAAAGAACTAAAAACGTCCTAAATGATATTAAATCGTTTGGAGAACGCTTTAAATAGTTTGTCCTACTAAGTAATATTAAGTAATTAGCATAGCTTATATATAAACAGTCCCTATAAGAACTGCGCCGAGACCTACTATATAAAGCAATGCTTTACCAAATAGCACTTTAGGTAGTGCCCTAAACATTCAGCGCCTTCTATAGAAGATATTTATGGCACCTATTATATTACTAAAGTTATAATCACAAGGGTTAACGGGTAGATAATAGAAAAACGCGACATTATTAAGAAGCTAAAGTGTGCTCTTACTAGGGAACAGGAGGGCGACGATCTAGATTATAATATTATTTAGTCCAGTTAGTCTTCTTTCCCTATTATATAATGTGCACAGCATAGAATTCCTCTAAGCTTATAATGTTAGACTTTATAGATTTAGATGATTTTAACAAGTTTAAAATGGACCGCTAGATGGCCGAGCAGATGGGGAAAGACTCGCTATAGCATTTAGAAACGCATAAGATTAACGGCTATGCTTAAAGAAAAGGCTAATAACAAGGCTTTAAACGAGTTTTATGCTTATAAAAGCGAAGAGCAGCATCTTATAGATCACTCACTTACTTTGTCCTATTATATTACACTCGCTTACAAAATCAGCTTCTAGTTTTTATAACTTTAAAACTTTTTCTCCGCATAGGGCTTAATATCGCTTAGCAGAAGCCTTACCTTATTTACTCTAGAATAACTTTTAAAGCGCTATAACTTAAACTTCACTATACAATTTAAGGTACTTCTTTATTACTATAAAACTCGTAAGGGTCTAGTTAGTGTAGTTTAGCTACCCTCCTTACTAACGGGGGCGAGTTAAAAGTATTTTACGCTTTAATTACCTACTATAAATACTATTAATTATACTGCCGCCAAACCCGTCCCGTGCTAAGTCGAAGTATAGGCGTTAGTACGCCACCTCAATATATATAGTGGCGAATTCTAGAAGAGGTAAGTTAGTTTACTAAAGGTATAGCTATAGGTTAGGGTAAGCCCCGCTTACTAAGACATTATATAGCTATAGGTATAAGAGCTATAAGCTAGCTTGGCGGCCGCTATAAATAGATTATAATATAATAATTATATAGCTGTTTCGCAATAGCTAGAATGGGTAATTGCTCTCGATTAGAGGTACCGACCAGGGTTATAACCCTACGCAATAGTAGACACAAGGCTAATAATAACTTCCTAGCATTATAATAAGGTTCTTAGGCTTAGGTAGCACCGTTATAAGTTATAGAGTTGTTAGAGCCTCATAGTAGTACTATAGGGAAGGAACTCTGTTTCGTTAAAGAATAAGACTCTCTGCGTATTAGGCGCGAAGGCGACAATATATAAGGTAATTTTTAGATAGAAGGAGTTCTAAATATTTAAAAGTAGCTATAGCATACGACTAATATAGAATTATAGTAAATATTTACGTGTGCGTATAGTTATAGTCGCTTAATATTAAAGTACCCCTTATATTTTGCGGTATGGTAGGTTTTACGCGACCTAGGAACAGACGTTATCCCTTTACCTAGTAAAATGTGTCCTATAGTTATTAATAAGAGCCGACTAATAGGATCTATAGTATTGAGGCTCCGTAATCAAATCTACGAGGTAAAAAGTCGTCAATTTTAGTATATAATTGCTATTTATACTTAATCTTTAGAGCTAAGTCGCTTAGTATAAGGAAGCTAACAGCTGTCCTTTCTATAGAATAGTATACGGCAAACAGAATAGCTATATAGAGTTCTTAGAGCTCTGCGAGGCCTCCTTTAATCCCTACTATTGCGAGATTTATAAGTTATATTTAGTAAGAGGTTTAAGAGAGGCTTCCTACGTCCTCTATATTATATTTAAGTCTTCCTACCGGCTTTAATATAAGTAAAGTAGTACTTTTACTTGCGCCGCGTAAATAGCTTTATAAGCTTATAACCCTCTATAGGGTACCATAAAATATCACTTATAGAGTATTATAATGGCCTCTCCTAAGTATACACTCGCTAGCGAGTTAACTGCTTAAAGAGGGCCTACTAGAGGTCCTTCTGGAACTGCTTATATATATCGTAATAGGAGGAAGATTTGGGGTGCTATAGTCGTCGAAATTCGCGATATATAAGGGCTTAAAGTAGGGCAACGGCCACGGCTGCGGGGATGGTTGTTTTGCTTTCTAAGTCGGTAGAATTAAATACTAAATTGGTGGAACAAAGTCTATATTATTAGAAGTATAATTAGAAGGCATAGTTAAGTAATATATATTAATTAAATGTATATAGGTAATATTTTGTAGTTAACTATTTACTACGGCTAGAATATCGGCTTTAGTGCAGCTTCCCCCGGCTATATAGATCTTAAAATAGTTGCTAAACGTATAACCTTATAACTAACTCTCGTAGCTAATAGAAACCCTTTTTAACTTTTTCTGGCTCTAGTAGATATACGCCCATACATCTATTAAGACACTATAGTTCCTTTTTATATAGCTTGTTAAAACTTAATATAAAAAAGCATAACTAGAAAGACAGATTATAATTAGTTAAGATAGTTAAGAAGTAAATCTAATAATTCTCTAAGCTAGAACGTAGTTTAGCTAATTCTATTAATTCTATTTATTTTAGCAGTTATAGAAGGAATTTAACTAACTCGGCTAGATTGTTACTAAGGTCTAAGAACCACAAATATAAACGGCGTAGGTTTATAAACTTTCTAAATAAAATGGTATCTCGTAACGCACACTATAGAGGGGTGTTAAGTTTAAGGTATTCGGCCGTCTGGAAAAGCTTTATTAAAAAATATAATTGTGATCCGTTATGCAATGACTTTAGGTTACTAAATACCGCTACTATAGGTTTTAGGCGTAATTAGACCTCAAAACTAACGTCTGTACCTTTTAAGAGTGCCCTATAAAAAGCAATATACTTTTATACCCTATCTTTAAAATCCTTAGTTCTCCGTTCCGGAGAATACGCCGAGGAAATAGCAACACCTATGACCTCTATATCGCGTTCCGCCGCTTATATTGCTATAAGTATCCTCCTAAAGATCTAGCTAATATAATTGAGGGTATTCCTAGCTATTATATAGTAAACTAACAGCGCGCCATTCTCCTATAAAAGTTAATTAAATCTATATAGCGAGTAGGTTCCTTACTAAACGCTATTACCAAAATTAGATAGCCTAATAGTGATTTCTTAGCAATCTAGGTTTTTAATAATAGTTGCTAGCATTTTTATATCTAAATTGGTTTCCTAGATTTTAGCCTAGTTCTCCTAGAATAATATAATCTGGGGAAGTATAGTTTAATTAATATAAGCTAGATCTTTAGGGACCTAGTAAACCTAACTTTATAAATCTTTTTTAGTTGCCTAGTTACGGGAGAAGATATAAGTTAATCTAATAGATATCCTATATATGCTTGTTAATAGTTCTATTACATATCTAAGGTCTAGCTTATCTATAATAATTAACAGGCTTCCTTTATATATAAAGGTATCTATAAAGGTCTTATAGAAGACGCGCTTAAATGCTTTATAGGTCCTACGGATATCCTATAAGTAAAAGCCGGTAGTAATAAATAACTATATAAGATTTAAGAGCTCTTCTAGAATATTAAGTATACCACTTATAGCTACTAGCATAAATAAAGACTAAAGGCGGAAATAGTCTATGGAGGGAGGTATAGGGAAGACGACAGCGCTAATATAAGTAAGCTCGCCAAACTAAATAGGATTAAATGGCTTTAAAGAGATAGCAAAGAGAGTAAGAGAGATAGAGAGAGAGAGCGAGAGAGACGGAGAGAGAGTAAGGGAGATGTGGAGAGAGAGCGAGGGAGATAGAGAGAGAGAGTAAGGGAGATAGAGAGAGAGAGCAAGGGAGACGGAGAGAGAGTAGGAGGGAGACAGAGAGAGAGTGGGAGGGAGATGGAGAGAGAGTAGGAGGGAGACGGAGAGAGAGTAGAAGGGAGACGGAGAGATAGGCGGATAGAAGGTGGGGGGAGAGAATCTACGTTTACCTAATTAATAAAGAGGAGCGCTAAGCCTAATAAGCGCCTGCGTATCTACTTTAGGGTAAGCCTTAGTCCATCCTAGAGCTCCATATTGGCTCTAGTCTAAAAAGATTACTAATAGCTTCCGCCCTAATGCTAGGGTTATTCTTAGTCAGCGGAGCTTATAATACTTATATGTAGTATAGGCCATATCTAATATATAAGGGAGATATAAAAGCTTTCTAGTAATATAGAAATATAATACGTTTACTAGGAGCACTTAGCCTATATATGCTAGAAGCTGCTATTTTTTAGAAACCCTTCCCCTATTAGGTTTTACTGTTAACTAGGGTTAGTATACTTTAAGCCTAGTCATTAAAGTATAACGCTACGCCACTCCGAACTAATAAAGATGAGGAAGAGAGGATACTAATAACCTTAAGTATGCCTTATTACGGGTCCTTAAATACATTTAGGACGGTTTAACTAGTCCTATAGCCGTCCTTAAGTTTATTCTTTAGCGCCCCTCTTCTATAGTACGCCTTTTCTTTAGCCTTTTAAATATGGCCTACTTAGTTTCTTTAGTTATAAAAGTATCTAGAGTATTATCTTATAGATCTAACTAACTATTATATTCCCTAAGCAGAGATATAGAATTAGCATTATATTTTAAGAGATAATGACTTTTTAACTCCTATAAAAGTCTAGAACCCTCTAGAAACTATAGTTCTAATTACCACGAAACCTTAAAATCCAAATTAGGGGGTAACTTATTAATAACTAAGCAGAGCCTTTTAAAGTAAGTCAGCATCTATATATTATAAACATTCTTAGTAAATTTATATACTATCTATTTTTCTTTTCTATCTAATTCTATAAAGTTAAACGTGCAGATTAGGTAGCGGTAGAAGGTAGTCTTAGGCCTATTAATTATAGGGTAGTAGCCGTATATTTTTACGGTCTGGTAATTATATAAGATTAAGAAGGTAAGAATTTCTTAGTAAAGCTCTTTTTCGCGCTTTATAAGTCGGAAGAGCTTAATAATACCTTTTACTGTAAGAGTTATGCTATGGGCATTTTGCCGGTCCGCAATATTAAGTGCCGCGGCGCTATACTTAACTTTATATATTAAGAACGGGAAGTACTAGTAGTATATAGCTATAAAGAAGGAGTTATCCGTAAGCTTACTAATAAAGGGCTAAAGCTTACTAAGCCGATTATCTATAAACGCTTTTTACCTAAATCTTATAGTATAATCGGGCTATAGGCGAGTCTAAGTAATAGGGATTAAATTGTTCCAGCCTTTATTAACGCTTTTAACTAAGCACTAAAGAGAGGTAGCGTTATATATAGCGAGGGTTTCTGCAGAAGGAACAACTAATTAAGTAATATCTTAGATAACTCTAGCCTCGTTCCTGTTTCGCATTTTCTAATAGGCTAATTTAAAGAGATTATTACGAAATAATATATCCTAAAGAACCGCTTGCTCTTTCTTAAGTAATTTTTAGTAAAATGCCTTACTTAAATCTGTAATACCTAAGTCGGATTTATCTATATAGCTCCCTTTAGTTGTAAGTAGAGTTTTATAACGCGCGTCTTAGTAAGAGGCGCTTTTAACTTCCCTAGGCTTTTAACTACTAGGTATAGTAGAGCTAGGCGTAATAGAGCTAGCTTCCAATTATTTCCGGTAAAGGAAAGATAATAACAATTTCTTCCTTATAAGTAAATATTCCATATTATTATACTTCTTAAAGTATTCTTTAGGCTAAGTTCCTTCCTTCCTCTAATAATTAATTAGATTAATCTACGTGTTGCTAATAATGCTTACTACTTCTTAGCTAATTATACCCTTAACAGTAGTATCTGCAAGAGACGTTTGCGGTTACTTTATAAAGGGTTCGGCCAAAATGCAATTAACTAGGTCTTTAACTTCTCGCCGCCGCTTTTAGTCTTTTAATTATAGAGGTATCTACCTATCCTTAAACAGGCTCCTTTCTTAAAGTTATAGTATCTTTTAGATACGTGCGCTTTAACGGAAAGGCTACTATACTTCTTCTTTCCTAATACCTTAAGGCTGCTTTCCTATCAATAGTTAGCGAGATATAACTAAATGTGAAGGATATATACCTTAGTCTTTTAGTACTAAGACCTTCCGCTTATACCTCTAAGCTAGTAGCTATACTTAACCGCGGGCCATACTAATTGGAAAAAGGGGGTAAGATATATATTTATATTATTATTATACTTAAAGTAAGTATAACGTTAATAAGGAAGGATGCGACCGAAGCTCTAAACGTTTAGGCATATATACTGTATAACTCTATCTATACAGGCTAAGCCGGTTAGTAAGATTTCTAAGTTATAGCTAAGAGGATATTAGTAAAGTTTGTATATCTACTAATCTTAAAATCCTAGTTAAAGTGTAGATAATATACACCGGTATTACTACAGGGATATTTCTAGGTAATGGGAAAATTACTTTAGTTTTTGTAGCTTAGGTTATACATATATAAGCTTCCTTGGTAATTCCTTACTACTTAGCTTTTTATAAGGTGCTTAACTACCTAACTAAAGGCAGTAGGATTCTAACCATTATCCTAAATATGCTAACTACTAACCGCTATAGACTAAATAAGTCGATAATAGTACGATGCCTATAGGAATTATATTGCTTAATTATGCTAAAGTAACCTAGCTCCTAGATTTTCAAATTCTTCTATATAAACTTATACCCCTTAGTAAGCCTATAGAGAGAGCATTATCTAACTATCCAATCTACTCCCAAGTCTATTTAAACTAAGAAGTCTAGAAATAGTTCCCTTAAAGGGCGCCCACCGTCTAGTATATAAAGGCAATACTTTTATAACTAATAATAGTATAGCGTAGGTTAAGTTTAAGACTATTAAGTAGACCCTTTAGAATTCGGTATTATTATATAGGACATAGTTTTTATAAAGGCAAACCAATCCAGTATAAAGCTGGCGTAGTAGCCCTATTCGCTTACTGGCTAATTAGGGATTTATTTAAATATAGTTTAAAGCTTTAGGCTAAGAATTAATATAAAAAATCCCGGCAAAAAGAACGCCTATAATACTATAGATAATTTAGTAGAGTCGTAACCTATTATATAAAGTTATTTTTCTATACTAACTCCTCTATAGAATTCTTTATAAATACTAATAGAAATAGCTATATATATATATTAATTCCCTCTAATAGTCTAGTGCCTACAGAATTGTATTACTTATATTAAAACTAGTAAGCTCTCTTATCCTACGGATTCCTAATCCTTCTATATAAAATTATAACTCTCTCTTAGTATATAGAGATTAGCACTATCTAATCTAGTCCCTATATTCTCCACCTAATAGTACTTATATAATTCTGCACTACTCGCTTAACTTAGAGGAGGGCCTATCACTGTCTAATCTAACCTCTTTATCCTCTATTAACCGTATTTATATTAATCTACTTACTTAATCTAACTTCTAGAAACTAGAACTATCCAATCCGGCCCTTATATTAAAGCTCCCGTATATTTTAGGGCACCCTTAGTCTAGTATATTTTAATTATAGAACCTAGCTAGATATTCTGCGTGCTAAGGAGGCCCTCCGCTACTAGGCGGCCGGTCTTTAAAGAGATTGATTTTATATAGCTGTCCAGTTATAACCTTATACATTATAGCGCCAAAGTATATAAATTAAGTAGCCAGCGTTATTAGCGCTAGATATACTTTCTATAAGTCCTATAGTAGCTATCTGGCTAGCCAGATTGCTAAAGGTTAGGCAGCATACTCTTACTATAGGAGTTTTTAATCTTTAAGCCTAAAACCTACCCTTATAGTATTAGATAAATCTATACTTCTATATAAGGGCGATATAAAATAGCCAGTATTATTTAATCTAAGCCTTTACTCCTTTTTCAAGTCCATTTCTACATTAATCTTTTAAGAATATATAAGTTAGTAAAAGCTTACGCGACCTAATTTAAGCCCCTTTATCCGCCGTACTGTTTCCGTATAACTTTAGTCTTTTTAGTTAATCCATAAATTCTACCTAATCTAGGCCCCTTATGCTCTACCAAACCGTAGGTTAGCTTAATCCTCTTAACTTTACAAAGGCTAGTACCATCTAATAATACCTAGATGCTCTCCGCTTCGTAGGATCCTACCCTACTTGCTTAGGTTAAGGAGTGCCGCCACTATATAATCTAGTTAGATTCCCGTAGTTTTATCTAGTATGCTCGCATAAAGTTACCTAAGTAGATAAACTTCCGGAGACTAGAGCTGTCTAATCCTGCCTTAACGTTTACAATTAAAGCCACGTCTGCATGAGCTGGCTCCGCTTGGTTAGACCTATATAAGGACATTACTAAGCTATTCCCCTTAGCTTTACGCGGGTAGTTTAGCCTAAAAGAGCCATAATTTATCGAATCTAACCCTAGCGTCGTCCGCCATTAGTGCTCGCATAAATTTACCCCACTTAATTAACTTCTAGATACCAGACTTGTCCAATCTAGCCCATCTATAAACGCTCGCGCCGTTAGTATAACCCCCTTATTCTGCATTAGGCCGTCTCTATATAATACTATTCTCCTTACTACAGCTCCCTTACGCTCTTTAAAGCCATACCTACCTTAGATCTGCGCCGCTCTGCCAACTAGTTAAGGTTAGTACTGTCTTATCTATATCGGCTATACCCGCCCCACTCGCCTAGACGGTGGGGATCTACTAATATAACCCCTCTGCTCTGAATTAGGCCGTATCCGTATAATAATCTGCGTAACTTAGGCTAAACCTAGCTGACACTATTTAATCCGGTTTACTCTTCGCCGAGCTATGCCCCTATAAGCCCGCGCCGCGTAGTCCAACTAAGGAGCATTTAAGTTTATACTAGGTAAAGCGGGTCTATTAGATCTCCTCTCTAACCTATACCCTAGTCCGCTGCTAAAGTATCTAAAGGCCCAAGAGTACGTGTAAATCCTTCGGCTAATTACCTTATAGTTTTACGGTTATGAGCGGTATACGTAAAGGGGGAAACTATACAGTCGTTAGCCAGAAGTCAACACGGAAATGCTATTTAAAATACTTAGAAGAATAAAATAATATTTAATAAGGAACATTTTGTACAATATAGCTATTTTAATTAATCTTAATAATAATAATTGCGGTATAACAACCTAAGATTTAAAGCTGGATATAAGTTAAGCTAAAGTCGTTAGTTGTTAGGATAAGGGGTAAGCGTAAATACGTTAGCAATAGGTTTCAAGGGGTAGCTGAGTCCGCAGCAGTCTTAGCCAAAATTTTGGTTCGAGGCGATGTTGGGCATCTTTAGCCGATTCCCAAATTTAGGCCCCAAGGGCCCAGAACCAGGCACCCCTTACGTGCTCAGGGCGTGCTCAGGGCTGCTCACCCTCGGCTCAGGTTAAAGCGGCGGCTGCTCAGGTCCAAAGACGGAAATGGACCTTGGTGAGGGGAGTTTTCGTTAAAGACTATAGAGGTAGTAAGGAACTTCGATTCAGGTCGACACTTACCTTCAGCGTCTTGTTTCAATATTGTCGTCGAGGTCCAGTCGACCATGACTGTCCTAGCTCCGTTTCTGACGTCTAAGGCCTCAATATCCCATGCTCTAGTGACGTCATGATGGAAGTCCTTCAGCATCTGTGAGCGCATCTGGAACATTTTCTCCATCTCTGCGAAAGGAGTTGGCGTAGCCCCGTTCATGATAAATACAGCGTTTGGGGAGAGGAATTTGGGCAAGGGAGACTCGGGATTGAGACTGTCAAGGGCAGGGGTGTATTCTTTCAGGAATCTGAGACCTGAGTGGTGCCATAATATCAGTGAATGGACCATTGTCTAGTAAGGAAATGAGAAAGTGCCGGTGCAGAGATGCCTTGCGAAAAGGGCCTGCCCAGCTGATAAAGCAGCTGCCTTGGAGCTATGGCTCTGTTTTGGTAAGACTTAAAGCGCTTGCTTTAAATAACTCGATAGGATAGGTGCGTAACCGTCCTTTTGCTCTCCGTGCATTTATTCGGCGACAAATCTCACTAACAGGAAAATGTGGAAGTCTAACCTGGAGACGAATCTTCTGGAAGCTTAGCGATTGGCCCGGTGTGAACTGTCGTATTTGCCATTATGGAGGATTCTGATTGAGAAGCTTTGATATGCGGGAGTATTTCAGCTTCCAAGAATTAATGAGAGTGCCGCAATAGGCTCAGCCGTATGCAGGCACCCGATATTAAAGTGACTATTATTGCGCCTTTGAAGGTGGAAAGGTTGTTGCCTGGAAGTCGGTGTGATGGAGCCTGGAAGAATATGAGTGCTCAGGAGAAGCTGCTATGGTATAAGTACGCACCCTACATCGTTGCGGGGCATGGTTAATAGTACGTATTAAACTTTGCAACATCTTGGCCTCTTCGTATTCGAGCTTCGAAAATGGACGCGTCTACCTCCTGGTCTTATCCGGTTTTGATTATTGCAACCAATGTGGGATCTCCAAAGCCATCCCAAGGATTTTTCGACGGGAAGAGATATCTATTATATCCTGCTCTTTGTTTCATACTCACAATTGCACTCGGCTACTGCTATTTGGCCAGCTGGGTGCAAGGGATGGTTGCCTTGTTCGCGTACACGATTGCGCGTAAGCACGTGGGGCTATACAAAGAATTGCATTTGGAACCATGCTCTGCATTCAACTAATGTGAAATTCTCATATGTTGTATATCATTTCTATGCATTCTCATTTGTTTTTTATCGATTAGTATCAAGTCTGAATCTTTCTATAGTCACGAGTTTCGTTTTCCCTCGCATTTACCCCCCGCCAAGGAGCATTTCACGCAGGAGCGACCATCCACCTCCGCATCCTCATCACTGCATCCTCAATTCCATCCTTCTCTGCTCCTTTGGACGAGCCGAGTATTTCTACGACTAATTGATCGCAGCGCCGTACCCCGTGAACAAGATGAAATTCTCGTGGGGGAATCACCCTGCTAAGCCACACAGTGATGGAGATGCCCCAGGCAGGCGGCCTCCCTCCCACACCTTACATCGGTCGACCAACGCAACCCTCCGCCTTAACCCGTCCTTCTTCTACTCACATAGAATTTTGCCCAGATTCGCACTGACATAATTTTGAGACTACCAGGCTTTTTTTTCCCTACTCCCTCTACTCCTCTAGTGCGACACTTTCCTTCCTCACCAGTACCCTTCAGGCCCCAACTTTATGATGGGTAATCTGGTTTTTATTCTTTTCTCTCTGTCTCTTCTCCTCGATATTGTCTTAGCACAGAGTCCTCCTCTAGACCCTGCCATGACGGCTGGGCCTGGGGAGTCTTTCTACCCAGATCCTGAAGGCATCCTGACCTCGTTGTGTGACATTTGTGGTATTTCAATCAATTACTGCTTGCATAAGATCTCACAAGAATTGGTACCGTACCCTCGTTACTCTGATGCAGCACTAGCTTATCTGAATAGTTAAATCCACCTGTGCAACGATTCTTTACGGCACGCGATTTCCTCGATCATCCCGAATGGCCTCGGTTACCACAAGACCCCAGCGGAAACGAGTCGGACGGCCTATGGGCAGGGCAGACGCATGGTTACAACCAACTCAATGTTACAAGTGTACAGCTACTGAATGCGAATGCCACGACTGTGCAGCCAAGTACAATGCAGGCGTGGGTGGATGGACCATATAATCCGGGAGATAGACGGTCGCCTCCTGCAATAAGCCAAATGCACCAGAGACGGAATGCACCAAGGCAAGGTGGCTTTCCTTGCGACATTCCAGACTGTCCCAAGGTATATAGTCGCCATTGTGACCTAAGGTGAGTTCTCATACCGTTTTTGCTACGTCAATCTTCTAATACCGGACAGACGTCATAAGAAGACTCACTTAGTGAGATCTGAACGCCCTCACAAGTGTTCCATTTGTGATGAAGGGTTCATCTACCCCAAAGACCGCGACCGACACCAGAGAACTCACGCTCCCCAGGAAGTACTTTTCTGTCCAGTACAAGGGTGTAATAACAGAGACGGTTTCAGTCGGAGGGACAACCTACAACGACACATGCGGAGACAACATCCGCAGGTCGCTATGGCTGCGTGAGGGACTTCGTTCTGACGCGTCCTTTTTCAAAAAAAATATATATGGGCTTCTGCTGATTTTACATTGACACGGCGTTAACGGTTGGTTCGGTAATAATTTTGGAAATACCCTTGGCATCATGTGATTCATGAGACATGCCGATCGTCATCATATTTGGGACAAGATGAGGTTTAAGACATTGGGACATTGGAACATTGGGACATTCCTTTAGTTTCATTATCCGACATACTAGACTAGGAGGCTTTTTCATCCTTTTAGAGTCTTAGGCGATAGTAGAACAAGGTGCAAGTAGCGTACATTTACTCAACTCATCAAATTGAGAGTCATATTTTCTCAGAAACGTCATGTCTTATTGTCTTGGCACCATGAAACATATTGGTTCTACTACACTGACATAAATACACACTCATCTCATGCCTGTCCCAGCATCTCTTCATCACTGATCTCGCCAGGACCGGCCGCCTCCTCACACCAACTCCTGATATGAACGATAGGTCATATCAGTTCCAGACCGCCATTCACTGCATCTACTATCCAACGCGGAAATAGAAAGAGTCTAGCAACTTTCCTTTGATGGTGTTTTGCCAACGCCACCTTGAAACAAAACGTGAAGAGGACGAAAGTTGGCTGATTGTCGCTTCCGCAGTTTCTACCCACTGAAAAATTCCAGATTACCAGCAGGTACGTGTCCATTACTCGATTCCATGAAGAGAGAGGGTGTGGTCGAGGTTACTAACCAAAATCGGACGGCCTAATTCCACGACTAACTGTCTTCATTGTGCCTGACGCTCCAGACGAGATAGACAGAAGGAAGCTGGTACCACCTCCTAGAACTAGCACATGAGATTTTCCAAAATTTTAATATCGCTTCCAGCCTCGGCCTTGAGATGAGACCTCCGGTTTAGTGTAAAGAAGTACACATCCCTCATCACTCCAAGCTACCCCCATTGTTCTACCTTAGCCAAAATTGTCACCCAAAATCTAGAAGGTTACTGGGTTTCACGGGTGAACATTACTTACGGCTGTAGAGAGGGTTTAACGACATGACCGAAACCCCGCTAGTCTTCTCATCGTACACAGTAGAATTGTGTCTGACACATTGTAGTCATAAAAAATGGTTAAACTTCGTACAACGCTAGCGGTAACACCTTCCATTGAAATATAAGTCCTAAAGACCCCCGACGTACCTCATGCCTCGTCCGCGGCCATAACCAAGATGCTAAGCATAAAATTTCCTCCCAGCACCTATCCATGGGAACAAATTTGGATGAGAACATAATTTCAGCAAGTCAGACATATGGTGGTAGCATTATTGTGGAAGTTTCAGAGGAGAAGATGAATATCGGTGTGATAAACTTTCACATATTTGACGTGAAGGGTTCCTTACAGGGCACAAGGGCATGTTGCATCGATTGAAATGGAACTTCTATCTGAAGCAGGCAGCGGCAGACATCAAATCACTGAACTCCAGGCTGAAGATACTCGGTTAGCAGGTGTCACGGTCAGGATACTTCCAAACGAGGACACAAGCACTACTATCGATTCGTACACCGATAGAATGGAGGGAATAACCAAGTCGTCTTCAGCAGCCGAGGAGAAACTAGGATGGGACCCATCGCCCATATATTCATTTTTGGCCGATATTCCGCAGAAAAATATCTTAGATAATAACTTTACGGGCATGTATGTGGCTGAATGCATCCATAAGCACTTAAATCTACTTAACTCTAAATTTTTAAGATATTAAGGGGTTTACCTATATATAGGTCAATAAGTCGCCTTGGTTAGAAAAAGCGAGTTTAATTAACTCCTCTAGAGCTTTAAGACAATAGATGATTATATAATGGGTTTCTAGTCGCTCATAGACGGCCTTCTCATTCAGGATCTCGGCGCAGTTTACTATATTGGAATAAGCTGACCTTAAGTTTTTTATAGGGGTATATTTTTGGTTCTTTAAGTATATAATCTCTGACAACCCTCCAAACAAACCCAAATGATCCGCTGCCGACTAACTGCGGAGGGTGGTCTTCCCTATGGATAAACAACGAAGACAGGACGCTCTATTTTCGGATGAAGGAGATTCTTCGGGACGCACGAAAGGAAGCCGTCACGTCACAGCAGGAGCACATGTAAACGGAAAATAGCAAAGTGCCGTGCATACCTGTTGCCGTTTGCTGGTTCATGAATTGCCACGTCACCGGTGCGAAGGCTGCTGGTCTTTTCTACCCCGCAAGACTGCTATTTTTTACTTTGGGATATCCTGTGCTATCCTGTATTATCCCGAACGCACTAAATTACATATCGCAAACTACAGACTCAGCCGCTATCGTTGACGGATCTTGATGCCTTCAGCGGACTCTTCACTACTAGACCCCGGCCTTTGCGCCAACACAGAGCGTTCGTTCGAAGCGGGATCCTCGTGTTCAGGGTCCGCAAGAAACGTCTGTGCCGGCTGCTATTTAGTTCAGGTTCGTCATATTCATGCCGCTTTCGAAAGAATTTCAGGGTGCATTTGCTGACGTCTTTGGCGTTAGTACTGTAATAAAGAATGTCAATCGGTTCATTGGAAGACACATAAGAAAGACTGCAGATCCCCATATATCAAAGAATCATGGAGGCCATCGTGGGGTCAGGAAGGCCGCCATCCTGCATTTATGGGCTTCGAAGCATCCAATCTTGGGATGACCCCATTTGGGGGTAGACAGTATATGTGGGGTAATATGCCAGCCCTGGACGTGCTTAATCTCGAGCGAAATGAAGGATTTGAGGAAGGTAGAGACTACACTTTACTTTTTGCAGGTAAGACAGACACCCCTAATCTTGTACCCGCAGCTGAGTTATCGCTGCCTCTGGTGATATCCGAAACTTGGTGAGCTCTATTGCAGGGCTTCCGGAAGTATATACAGGCCTTTGTACTGTGACGATAAACGACCGGGAATTTGACATCGTAGCGCGGAATGCTATACTCCTCTTGACAGCGCTGCACTTCGAACCAGGGATAGCGATGCCGATTATGCTCCATATCTGGTATTCAGCTTTAATACCAGTGGAAGTCCTACAATCACTTCAAGACAATATCTTACCTCTAATCAAAGACGTATGCACAAAAATTCAGTCCAAACCACCATCCTCGCTTCAAGCGAAGACCTGGAGATATGGTACTAGATCACTGCGTTTAGTTCTCCGGAAAGAGCAATGGATTCGTCTTCAACAATTCTTTAACGTCCCGGAGGGGCTCTCGGCTGCCCTGGCTCAGAAGATCCGTAAATCGGTGATGCTGGCTCCGGGCAGGAGAGATTATGTTGATCGTGCCTTGTACACTCAACCACCGGCATGGCGCGTATGCACAATGAAATTCCGCGAGGATGGGATTCTCCTACCGTTCGGCTCATCGCGAAAGGGATTTGATATACCTAATCCGTAAGTGCGTAAGGACTAACAAGGGCAGGGTAACACTAACTCTCAAGAGGACATTCTACCAAACGAAGGACACTTGGCCAATGAAAGACGATTCGGACCCACTCCGTAGTTGGAGGATTGATGAGATAATTCAGCATTCTTCTTTTGCGAAGAAGGACATGTATGGAAGCCTGTTCTTCTATCTCCGAAAACTTCTCTTGCAATTTTGTCACCAGTTCAGAAACTCCAATGTCGACCTCCAGCTATTTCAAGTAGACGCACTGGAGTTGCCCAGTCTCCTTAAAAGAGGCGGACAAGCCAATTACTCTTTCGATCGGATCGAGGTTTGCTAGCACATTTTATGCAATCGCATTTCTCTATGCTGACGCACTGCAGGTTTCAAACATCACCGATCGTGGCTACCTCGGGCTGGAGCTCACACTCTCCATATTTGGTCCGCTGCTCAAACCGAGATCTCAAAATCCCAAGGCAACTCTTCTGGCTCTCTTTCTCAACGCAATCCACGAAGAGTCTTATGGTGCCAGCGTTATCGCCTCACTCGAATCCGACAAAGATCGGATTTGCCGTTATTTACCTCTCACAAGAGAGGTGCTCGCCAATGCCAGACCCTCCAGTGCAGACTTTATTCGGTTTATAGAGGCATCAGCTATGTTTCGAGATTTTGATAAGCCATTCAGGCGATTTATGGAGCAGTGTCGATTCAGCGAAATTAGCGCAGTCAACGGGCTCAGGATGAAGGAGAAAAATTCAATTGTTAAATCGTGGCCATTGCGGCTTGGAGAGAGGGCTACGGCGAATGAATTTGATATTTTACATGCATCTGGTCATCACGGCTCTGAGCGGTATGTGGAATGGGAACGGGCCATATAAAAGTGGTTTGGAGTTGGGGGAGTGGGCAGTCTCTTTGGGCTCGGCGACGTGTCACGTGACAGCGCGCGGGCCATCTTGTAGATATCTTCTCGGCCATCGAGCCCCTTAGATTCTTCCTCATAGAGCATCATATATATCATTTCCACCAGACCAGTCACCGGTCTGACACTGATTGTATTGTGGTGGATGAGGGCGGTGGCAGACGCCAAGCCGCCAACTATATAAGAGTTGGAGATGAGGCAGTGCTTAGGTACGCGATGGTCTACCTTGGGGAAAAAAATTCAACTCACTCCCAAATCACATCTTCTGAAAATTTAGCCTATAGTAAGAAACTGTGCAAAGAGGAACCCAACACGCCTTGCCTATGACACGCCCAAAATCCGAATCCACATTGGGTAGCGCCTAGACGCCAAAGTGAAGTACGGAGCCCAATATCCCTTGGCCCGTCAATTCGCGTCCAATGGTTATCGATAAGAACTAGCCAATCAATTGTGCTGAATTTAACCCCCGTACTAAGGAATGTAAAGCTTTTGATTTTATAGTAATTTGATATACACGCCTAATTTTAGGAGTCAAGTCGCTCGGTATGAGGTTTCTAGCGCTTATATTCCTGCAGAACCGTATTTTGCATTGTAGTAGGTAATTAATTGATGGAATCTATATAGGTACACGCGTTGTTTACAACTGGTGTTCGCGCACGGACCACTTACTCGTGGGCTCTGTGGCGTACTGCTCTCATCGCAAAGTTCCGCATCTCTCGCTAATTGCATCATACCCCCTCTCATCTCCAGCTGCCTTTGCATGCTCCTTGTCCCCACTATCTCTACCGCCTACATCTTCAGCCTCATAAGTCAGCCCAGTCCTGCTGCGCTTTTTCATCGTCCACTTTCTGTACCACCTCGACCCTGCCATTATTCGCCTCTGCCGCCTGCTCCGGTGGTGCTGTTTTCGCCCATCATTCTTGTCGCATCGATGCGCCCGTAGCGCCTTGACGGCCTGATGGAGCCCCGACATACCGCTATGTCCGTCATACCTTCGTGCTGGATCGTCTCGTAGACCACCCTAGCCACGTCTACACAGTGACTGTCGGATACTTCCCAGAGCGTTCCAATAACATGCCGGAACCCCGCAAGTTGGAACGCGCTCGCTAGATGGATTTTCTCATCAACAAGCCTGTCTACCTTGTTTGCGCCAGTCAAGCAGGCCGAGAGATAACCAAGGAACGGAGAGCTCTCTTGGATCTTGTAGTCACAGAGATCTCCTGCAGTTAATGGACTCTCCTTCCAATCCTCTAGGAACAGACAGCTTCGCGAAGGATCCAGGGGGTCCAAACGTCCATGGCCAGCGAAATAAAAAATCTTGCATGCTTGTAAGTGCGCCAGAACTTCTTCCCTGCGCTGTGGCAAACCGGCTTAAGCTGTAACGACGGGCAGAGGTCGGCCGACATTTCTACTTCCCTAGTGGCAAAAGGGAGGACCGAGTCTCTCGGTAGACATGGGGTGTCCCGCATTGCAACTAAGAGAGCATGCTCTGAGGTAGATTCTGCAGGTCTACGAACACTATATCGGCGTTCTTCCCGTCCAAAACAGCAGCTAGATGCCGTGTACAAGGATTATGTCTGTTTAGGTTGCAGTTATGCTGGTTATGATTACCGGTACATAAAGCTAGGATTCCTCCCATGTGCTAAGAAGTCGCATTTAGGTAGCCAGCCCGGCATGAATCCATTTCGGCCGGGAATAGGAAATCGCGCCCGCCTATCCCTCCCTGCTCCTCCTTAGAGCCCCTCAGGTGACGTGCACGATGAGATGAATTAGACGTATATATGCACACCCAACAGTTTTCCGTAGTATAGATGGGCTGGTCGCCAACTATCACTTCATACGCATCGTCACATCTCTGGCTCTAAGCTAGCGAGTATTCCTATCCATTCATCGTGCCCATAACGGAGTGCGCGGTGATGATTTCAACTATTGTTGATCCAGAGCGCGCCGTTGCGACTATTTTCAACTCGGCTATCGCAGCCGTAGCCATCGGCGCCGCCTGGGAACTTGGCTTGCTCGATGAACTACGAGACCAAAAGATGGTTGATGTGCACGAGTTCGCAACACAACACAATCTGGACAGCAGCTCGATGCAAGGCCTGGTTACCGCGCTAGCCGTCGTCGACGTGATCGAGCGCGATCAGGACACGGTCGCGGCGGGTAGGCTGCTGGACGAGGCCTACCGGACGAAATCGCTGTTCCACTGGCTCACCCTCGGGTCGGGCGAGCTCTTCGCGCGCATGCAGTACGTGCTGCGCAACGAGAATCGCACAGGGGCCTTCTACCGCCGCGATCCCGTAGCCATCGCATACGCCTGCCGCGACATTAACCGCCAGCACTTCGACCCGGCCTTCTGGGCGGCCATGGACGGGCTTAATTACAAATTCCACTCGGTCGTCGACCTTGGAAGCGGGAGCGGCGAGCGGCTAATGCAGCTTCTCGACCGGCACCCCGGGACCACCGGCATTGGCATCGATCTCGCCGGCCCTGCGATTAACGTCGCCGCGGCCGAGGCGCTGGAACATGGCTTCGGCGATCGGCTATCGTTCACCGAGGGCGACGCGCGTGATATCAGCTACCGCGACGAGTTTGCCCAAGTCGACCTGTTAACGTGCTTTATGATGGGCCATGACTTCTGGCCTCGGGACAACTGTGTCGCGACGCTGCAGCGGTTGCGCAAGGCCTTTCCCAAGGTCCGCCGCTTCCTCCTGGGCGACGCGACCCGGATCCTGCTCGACAGCGCTCGCTCTAAGCACGCCGTCACCGGAGATAATGTGCCCGTCTTTACCCTGGGCTTTGAATTCGGCCACGCCATGATGGGCACCTATCTGCCGACAATTGAGGAATGGGAAGGTGTTTTCGCCGAGGGCAGATGGCGTTGTGTGAAAAGGCACCTTATTGAATCGCTGTCGCTATCGGTCATCTTCGAACTAGAACACGCCTAACTACAGATAAAGTCGTTAGTATACGTTGTAGCTAAGCAAGAAACATGACTTCTAGCTGCTATATCTATCCTCGCACACTGTTACCTCTAACAGTCCGCGCTGAGCGCAATGTGCGTAGCCCTCACTCCTATCCTCATGGCCTCTAGTGGCTGATTGCTTGTCTGTTCATCGATACACCACGGGATGCCGTCTGGGGAATTTATGAACTATTCTCTGGTACCTTCCTGTCTTGCATTAATAATATTGGACTGTTGCGCAGGCTAGTTTGACGTTGAAATTTATTCCGCTAGGATATCGTGTTGCCTTATCTTATCTAATTTCTTAAGCGTATCTGTGTTCTACTCAATTACCTAGCTCTCCTTATGTACTACATCGATGCTGCTTTTAAGCCCTTAGATGTTATGCCTGTTTAGTAAGATAATATATAAATGATCCAGCTCCAGCGCAGCTTATACGAGAGACTTCAAGCGCTCTATTCTTGCTAGGATGCTTACAATTTCCTCCTTCTCCAAATTCTATAGCGGAGTTAAGCAATGCTTCGCGATCCTACTCTTGCCTATAATCTTCTCTTATAGCTCTCCAAGAGCCTGCTTGTATTAATCTAGAGGGCTATTGCTAGTGTTGAGAGCTTTAACGGTTGTGAACTAAGGCTCGTTGTAGCTTCCTCCTTTTAACTGGAACTTTAGGCTAATAAGCAGGCTGTATAGATTAGAAGATTTGAGTGAGATACGGCAGTGAAAAAGGTGAATTTTGGTTAATAAAGAGCAGTATGCCCGCCCGTGCGCGTAGTGCACGTACCAACGGTCCACCGAGGGTCTGATTTATGAGATAATGTGGAGGGCTCTTCCAGATCCTTCCTCATATATACGTCTAACGCTAAGCCACTGCCTGCGGCCTGGTAGGGTGCTCATTCCCGCCGTCGACCTCTTGATCTTCCGCCCGCACCTCAAAGCGCCACCCAAACTCGTCCTCTACCTTGCCCAGCTGGATCGCCCTCAGCTGCGCCAGTAGCTTGAGGTACACCGGCCCGCCGCTGTGCTGCTCGTCGGGGAGGTACGCCACCGTCTCGGACTCAGCGTCCACCCGCAGGCGTGGGCCAGCGGGCAGTCGGGCAGTCGTGCGGCGCCGCGTGATGGACCGGATTGGCACCAGCGCCACCGCAGTTCCAGCGCCAAGCACCTCACTAAACGCAGGCAGCTCCGTGTACCGGACGGGCCGCTTCTCCACCTTCCACCCGAAGCTGCGGGCGATGTGCTGCATGCTGTCGCTAGTGACGCTGTCAATGACGCACGGCGAGTCGGGCACCACCAGCGTCACGTCGTCACCGCCCCCGTGGGAACGCACGCCGATAAACGCACATGTACTGAACTCATCCACCTCTTCATGCCGCACACTGTCCAGGTGCAGTGTGACGCCAAACCCTTCCGTCCTTGCCTGGTCGCTCCACCGCAGCACCGGGGCATAGTTCCCACCCACCTTGGCATGGCCCGTACCCTTGGGCGCTGCACGGTCAAAGTCGTCCACGATCAGCGCTTTGACCGCCTGCATCCCAAGGTACACGCCTGTCGGAACAACAAAGACGCAGAACGTATACTCGTCCGGTGGGTTAAGTCCGAGCTGCGCACTCGACCCATATAGCTGCGGCCGGACGTAGAGTGCCCCGCCAGACTCATACGGAGGGACGTAGCCGGCGTTAAGCGCGACGACAGCGCGACACGCCCGCAGGAACATGTTAACAGGGACGGACGGCATCGAGAGCACTGCCCCCGAGTGCTGAAAGCGCATGGCATTACGGTCGGGGCGGAAGAGGGCGATGCTACCAGGTTTGCCAGGCATGCGGAAGGCCTTGAGGCCTTCCAAGGCTTGCTGGCCGTAGTTGAGGGCTGGCGACATACCGTGAATGCGCATGTACGGGTCGGAGACGAACTTGAGGGGCGTCCATTTGCCAGTGGCCTTGGAGTATATGGATTCGATATGGCCGTTGACTGCAAAGAATGCTAGTAACCATCAATCAATGTTGTGGACGTTGCACACCTTCGTGGACTTTGAAGTCCTTTATATTGGTCCAGTCAATCGTATTAACCGGAGGGGGAGGAAAGGTCGCCATGATATTGTATGTAGTTTTGCTTAATTACACCTTATCAACTTTAACAAAACCTCCCTTTCTTTACTATAGCAAGAATTCTGAGGTGTCCGTGTTCGTCACTCTTATATGATGCGATGTGCGGGCTTGAGTGACCTGTCTGATATCATATCTCTTAATTATTTGAGTCTCTGTCACGTATGCATGCATGCTGTAGCTTCGCCCAGCTTACATAGCAGCTAGCCAGTGACCTGGAATCCAGTATGGCGTGACATTGTTCAACCAACGCTTCTTTGTGATCTCTGTGACTCCTTCCTGGCAGGCTTCAGCCCTCCAGCTCTGTACTGGCAGTAGCGCTGATTGCAAGTCGGAGAATATTCTTATGCTAGAAGCAGGTATTGAAAAACCTGCTTGGTCGATAGCCGTGCACGTGGGGTCCCACGGCTAGTTGGCTGCCTCGCTGATTGCTAGGAGCTCTGAGGTGAGCGTCGGCCTGGTTAGAGCTTACTACCGTTTTCGAAAACATTACTTTAGACGGCGTAGCATATACGCCGACTCCTGCCCTGCCATTACGAACTGATGCATTAACGTGTATGTTAACCTGCCCTGGCTTGTAGTCTTCGATGATGGCTAGAGTATGCTCTTCGTCCTTGTATATCACCACATCGGGCTTAGCTACCCGCAGCGGATGTGCGCACGGTTTGACCTCTAGCACCTTATCCACCTGGACCTCCTCGCACATCGCTGCTGTCCTCTGGAGCGGCGACCGGTGCCGTCTGCAGAGCCTCTGTCGTCGAATCATCCAGTGAGGATGCGATTTTCCTAGTTTGACACCCAGAACGCGATGGCCTGGTTGCGCAGCCTTTGCTCAAGGGGGAGCAAGCCGGCTTTTACCTCCGCTATTGATAGAGCGACGGTGCAGAACCCCCTGATGACAGCTTATGCCGTGATCCTCTGCGCCTGCTGGAGAGCTGCATCAGCTCTTGCGTCGCAAGCGGGTACCATATCGGCGACGCGTAGTCTGCTACTGGTAGGACCGAGCTCTTAGCTAGTTGCTTAACGCTCTTAGGGTGCAGTCCCTTCAATCTAGCGCTACCTCAGTGGCTTTGCCTGCCTTGTCCGCCAGGTGTGCCTTGAACTGCAGCTCCTTGTCGAGAATCACACCAAGGACTTTGACATCCTATGTTGGGGGATTTCTTTCCTTTTGAATTGGAACGGTGTGGTGGCATCCCTGCCCGCTTCTTTATATCTAGTGAGGTAGATAATGACGTTTTCTCCGCTTCAAATTAGTCCTCTCCCATTTCTCAAGCATCGGTATGATCCCGTCCTGGATGATCTGCGTGTTTTCCTCTGCCATAGGGCCTATGACCTATGCCGAGTAGTCGTTGACGAAGGCTATGGAGCTGCCGTTTCTAGGTGCGCTCTGTACAAGATCTGCGTTGCAGGTAGTTATATATTAGCTAGTAATGCTAGTAATACAGTAGAATTTGACATGCCTGCTTATCTAGGCCTCTACCCTAGTTTTCTAGTGGCTTTGTTACATCTGTTGGACACCTCACACACTTTCCACGGCTGAGGCCGACCCAAACCTCTCCCGCCTGGGTAACTCCTGTTTGCTCTTTAAGCACATCTCACCGGCATGCTATCCCAGCGAATGGTTCCGTCTGTTGATGTACCGACACGCGCATCCGTTCTCTCGAGCCGCGCAGTAGTCTCTCCGGCCAGGATGTGATCTGCCTGCCAACCAGGTCCACTAAGGGTCAGAGCCCAGCTAAGGGGTGAGGTCCTTGGAACCAGCAGTGGCCACTATGCACTACACCCCGCGGGAGGCCAGTTGTAATGTAGGGGCGCAACTTCTGACATACCTCTAGTTCCCGTTTCGCGTTGCCTGTAAGAGTCTCCTCATGACAGGCCAACCGTGTCTTGCAGGACGGGCCACAGACCAGATCCCACGCCGGGCGACCTGCTCCACCCTATCCTATTAACCAAGCTTATGTCCCCCCTTTCCACAAGCTTGCCTGTGTCTCTAACCGTCGGGTCCTCGTCCGACTGGCCTGTGATTTATCCGAGGCCCCACCCATATATGTTGAATATGTTCGTCAGGTTGCGTGCACCACGCCTATTAAGACCCTCCTTTGAGTCGCCTACGCCATGGGGGCCGTCGAAGCTGGCCTATGTTTCCACCACCTAGAGCTTTGCCCGTGTTGCCACCTGTGGTGACCCGCCTTGTTAAGCCTTCCGGTCGCCATCCGGTCCGGGTCGCGCGCACTACGCCTATTAAGGCCCTCCTCTGAGTCACCTAGGTGTACCAGATAGGCCCTCGTGGAGGGGCCTTAACAAGTTCTTCGCGGTTAGAGGCTTCGGTGCCTTAACAAGTTTCATACAAGGGATCTGTGACGCGTTAACCTTAACAAGTTGTCATGAAAAGAGGTTCCCTACGCCTTTGCCGTGTCCTACCTTGGTCTCAGACCTAGTGCAAGCCCAAAGGTGTCCTGTCGTATGCCTAGGATGCGTCCACATCGGCTGGCTGGATAAGGCCAGTTTTGGGTCTGACTGCGGGCCAGATAGTCATATGTCGGGTGGATTTTGTATCCTAGTTGCCTTTGACGGGCCTCCCTAGATGGATGATCGCATCGCCCAAGCGGAGGCAGTAGGTGATGTGGTTGTGGTGCGGTTGGCGTGTTGAAGAATTTTCATCATGCTGACTTCACGCCCCAACAGCCTGCAAGCTATCATCCATCGCCTCTACACTTAGCTATCTATTAGAAAGGCTTCCCTGATAAGTAACGGTTCATAAGGGTGTGGTCGGTGCGGGTCGGCCGCCCTCCCTGCTACAGTATCTTGCAAAACCGGCTTCCCCGCAATTGCACATCTCAAAATTCTTTGCTACCTCGCCAAGAGCGTGCACAGCCCGCACTTTACTAAACATAGTTAAGCCCCAGACAAGGCTACCAAGGGTTGCTATTAAGCCAGTTTGGTAAACCTTAGCCTTATATTACAATACTATCTAACAAGGAGACTCAGTCCACGTGATCGGAAGGAGCTCGGCGGGAAAGTAAACCTGTTATATTCCGCACATGTTCTAAATCTACAGTAATGGATTAATTATAAGAGAGTTCGTCTAAGAACAGTGCTGTTATCGTGCAAACCTGCTAGTGTTGTAACAATATCTTGGTATCGTTCGCTGGGACTTCCGAAAACTACTTCGACACCACAAAGGGCACAGTCCTTCCGTTTTACCAGCCCCGCCCACCTGCTTATACAGCATAGCAAGGTTTTAAGTTGTATTCAGCGCTAGGATATAGGTCTTCACTTAGTCGTGACCGGGTGCCTTCTCGTATCCTCGCAGTACGCTCTCAACAGGATGCGTTAATGCTTAGCTACTTAGGTAAATTGTTTATAAGACTTAGAAGAGCAATTTTCACCAACAGACTATTGATAGGGCTTGCTATATACTTGTTAGCGAAATCGGCTTCCCCTCCGTATTAAGCTGCTGGAAGTTTTCTCTTACTTCTAGACTAAGGTTCTTAGGCCCACCTAACTAATTCAGTTAAGCGTAGGCTGCTTAATTATGTTACCTTACGGAAGACTATAGCTACCGTTAGGCAAAAATAAAGCGAGCCTAACTCGATAACCTCGCCTTAAACGAAACACAAAAACGTTTAGTAGTCCCTGATAGCACTTTTATAGCTAATAAGTTTACAGTAATCGCTGCTCCATATTCTATGCCTTAAAATCAAGTCGTACTGCTTATGCACCTCCTTTTTAATGCAACACCACTTACGCGCCTAAGACTACACAGTGGGGTAGGTTTGTGCTCTCCTAATTAAACTCGCTGCGGCGACGAGGATACTTAAATGGGTTTCCTTAACGCATTACCAGCTATTCTACTAAAAGCGCTTTTTAAGCTATAAGCGAATTATAATATAGGCAGAAATAGCATTCTTATATATCTGTCCATAATTAACCATCTACTAAAGTTTATGTATAATAACGCAGAACCTAATGTTCTGTTTAAGTC
This sequence comes from Cenococcum geophilum 1.58, assembly GCF_001692895.1. NCBI lineage: Eukaryota > Fungi > Ascomycota > Dothideomycetes > Gloniales > Gloniaceae > Cenococcum > Cenococcum geophilum. Next base: position 50,756 of record NW_027137674.1, read on the forward strand.
GACCTACAAACACATTAAAGGACCTATGTATGCCTGGTATAGCAAAGACAGATTAGTAGAGCGGACTTAGCATAGAAGTTAAGAAATTGTTATTTACTACGGCACAATAGCTTGTAGTAGCCAGGTTATAAAGGGCAGTATTACTAGAGACAAGTTAAGCTTAAAGCTCGGCAGTATACTTTGCTTTAAGATAGAGGCGGCTAGACTAGTAAACAGATTTCCCTGCCTTACTATATAGGGCATATACGACTATACTAACTCACAAAAACAGGAAGTGGCAGCCTTATGCGGCGGCGGCGGCTGCCACTTATATAAAGGAGGTCCTATTAATTATACCTCCGGCTAAAGTAGCTAAGGATAGTTAGTTTAGTTTATATAATTTACTATATCTATTCTTCTATATTAAAAAAAGGTATCTTATATAGTTGTTACCAGGAGCTTAATAGAAGCACTATTCTTTACTATTAAATACAATTTTGCTAACTTAACTATAAATAACTATAACCCTATAGATAACTAGCTGCTAGCTAAGCTACTATATACTACTAAAGCAGTCTTTAACTCTTATAATAAGTAGTATAGACCTCTTTACCTCTTAGATACCTAAGTTAACGCCCTCTAATAAATAATAGCGTGGGCTAATAGGCGTAACGAAAGGTACATCTTCTGGCTAAGCGGTATAGCTGGCACTAGAAAGTCTACTATTGCCTACACGGTTGCCCGCAGATACTTTAATTAAGAATCTATAGGAGCAAGTTTCTTCCTCTCCAAAGGTAAAGAAGACATTAGCTATACCGGCAAGTTCTGTTTTAGTATTACTATATAACTCGCAGAGAAGCCATTGTCTCTTAAATACTATATCTATAAAGCCATTAAGCAGTATAGCAATATTGCTAGCTAAGCTCTTTGTAACTAATAGAATTAGCTTGTCCTTTAACCGCTTTCTAAGCTAAAGGCCAACTTACTTTAGTTACCGTTAATTCTTGCAGTTAACGCCTTAAATAAGTATAAGGGCGAAAACGATATTTAAGTAATTCTTTAACTCTTAGGTGAGGCTTAATTATTAAAAGCAGCTTAGTTATAAATCTTTATAACAAGCAGACCTAAAATCCTATTCGCTATATCTTCTCTTAAATCCCAGAGACTGGACACTAGGATTTTATTCTTTATAATATATCTCCGTCTATTATAGACTATAATATTTCCATTTTTCTTAAACATTATTTACGTATTATTAGACAGAAGCGTACTCTTACTATAAACTAGCCCGGTTAGGAAACTATTAAACGTCTAGTTTAAACCGCTAGTGGCTTATTTATATAAGCTGTAACTATCTACTATTTTATTAGTAAAGGCGAACGATTTGCTATAAGTTAACTGTCTTTTATCCTTTAAGGTAATACCTTTGCTAAAGGACCAGAAACGAAGCTTAATAATATTTACACTACAATCCTAATAAACTCCGTTAGTAATGCATATAATAATTAAAGGAAAGAGAATCTATATAAGAGCATAAAAGTAACTCTTAGTACTATCGCTATCCTCTTTTCCTCCCTTTTTACTATTACCTTAGCTAGGTTGCTTTATATTCCTAAAGAGGATATAGACTAGACGCTATATAATCTGCATTTTATTATAGAGGTACTAATAGATTAAGATTACCCTTCGTTTTATAACTTTCTTCTTAATAAGTAGAAATGCTATAATTAACGCTTCTGGGTAAATAAAAAGAAGGCATATACAGCTCTAGCTAAGGATTGCCTACGGCTTATATTTAAAGGCCTAAGGAGGGATATCTGTGGTCTATACGCACCTAGTATCCTTATTAGTATAGTAGAAGGTAGTAAGATAGAATAATATCTTCCTTCAGAGCTTTAGTATACGGGCCGCTGCTAGGTTTAACATCTTTAGTTAAGTAAAGCCTACCTTGTTAATAACTGCTATGTTTATAAATTCCTATAGAAGCACTTCTTTAACTAGCTTAAGGCCCTTAGCCTAATTGGGAAGACATCTAATAGTATTAGTATAGTAATAGCCTTATAGGCTATAGTGGTAAGTAACTTAATAAGCCAGTTTTATTTAATATAGGTCTAATATAGGTAATTTTTAAACTAGATAAAAACTCTTATTTGTATACTATTATTTATAATAAAAAACAATTCATCCTCTATAACTAATTAATTATTAAAAAAGCACCTCTATAGCTGTATTCTACTGCTCTTATCTTTGCCCTAAAGACTAGTATAGTTTGGCAATAATTCTTAGACCAGTTCTCTCTATAGATTTATTACCTATTAGAAGTCTAAATAGCTTAGAACTCTACCATACAGACGCTTAAAGTCATTTAGATAAGGTTAATACAGCAGCCTTTTTACCGGATAGCAAGCTCCTTACCTCTACCTTTAATAACTATATAGTTAGGCTCTAGGATATAATAACAGGGGCATTATATAGCATTTTTAAAGGTTATTTAAATAGGGTTAGCGAAGTAGCCTTTTTACTAGATGGTAAGCTCCTTACTTCTACCTCTAATGATAATATAGTAAGGCTCTAGGATGCAACAATAGGAGTACTACGCGTTGTTCTTAAAAGTTATTTATATATAGTCTGCGCGGTAGTATTTTCACTAAATAGTATGCTTCTTACCTTAAGGATAACTACACTATTAGGATCTAGGATGCAATAATAAGAGCGTTATATAGCATTCTTAACGATTATTTAGATAGGGTTAGCTTAGTACGTTAGGAAAAAATTTACCTGCATTTAGCCTGCATTTCGTTGCACTTCACTACATTTTACTGCATTAAAAATGACTATAGGCCTTAAGCATCTTATAGGCAGCTATATTATATATTATTTATAGGGGGGAAATCTAAACAGTCTATTAGATATAGTATGTTATATAATTTTTTTTAATAAATTACTTATAAATTATATAAGTTATTCTACTTCTAAAAAAAGTTATTTTTTTTATTATCTTTTTTTAGAAGTAGAATAGCTTATATAATATACTATATCTATTAGAAATAAAGGCAAGTGGTCACTATATAAGGCATATTGCCACCACGTATAGCAAGTTGCCGTTACGTACGGCAAGTTGCCGTCACGTGCCGCCGCGGCACTAGCGTGGTGAGGAACCTTAAGTTCCTTACCCCTTTCTTCAAGAATCAAAACAAGAACAACAATTATTATACTATCTACGAACCGTAGCTACGTAATATCCCCTTATATAACTAACACTAATTAGTGGTTAACTTTACTATTATACTATAAAATAGCTAGGTATTCCACCAAGAAGAGACAAGCCACTGTACCAGTGCTACTCGTGCTAGAGAAAGCTGTTTTTTAAGGTTAGAACTAGTCCTAAACCTTAAATAGAACTCTTCTACAAATCTAAGGATCTAAAGGCCAGAACTAGTCCTAAGCCTTTCTAAGATTACGGATTCTTGCGTTTATTACATAGAATAATACGCTTTATAAGTCTTTATAATTTAAGGCTAGAACTAGTCCTAAGCCCTATAACCATAAATATATATTATAAACGCGTACTAAATAACAAACGCGTACTAAATAATAAATATACATTATAAACGCGTACTAAACAACAATCCCTACACTAATAACACTTCCCTCCNTCCAAAAACATGGCTACGCCTACCTTAAATAACTAGAAAGACTCCTTACTACTAGGGGTAGCTAAGCACGCAAAACTTATTAATAAAGATTAGGACGAATTCGCTTTTAATATAATAACTTATACCATAAAACAAGTTAACGGCTTTCTCCTATACTATATTATATTCTACTAAAATAGATACTATACCAACTTACAACTATAGGAGTATTTTAGGGAGGATTTTATAGGATAGACTGCTAATACCTAGGTACTTAGCAACATTAATATTGTTTAGAACTTTTAAGACTTCCTCTATAAAAATGGGGTATATATTACTAAGAACGGTAACCTAATTACTAGTAATATTTAGGCCGTTATTACTAGTATAAAAGAACTAATATAGATAGAAGCTAAGATTATACGTTAACTACGGAAACCTAAAAATAACCCATATTCTTTAAAAGGCAACTTTAATTTATATTAAAACCCTTAGAACGCTAACCCCCCACCTAAAGCTACTCTCCTACCTAAAGGTACTCTCCTACTTAGAGTTGCTCTGCCTCTACCTCCTCTACTCTAGCTAACTAGTAAGCCTTTATTATAAGAAGTTATAAATCTAATAAAGGTATATTCGGACAAAGAGAAGAAGTTTAAAGAAAAACTATACGATATACTTAGAGTAAAACTATAGGTCTTTTATAACTGTTGTAATAAGGTCAGAATTTAACGCTATAAGTACTATTACGCTTTCTCTATTATATTAAAGGGACGGGCGGTAACATTCTATTATAACTATATTACGGGTAAAAACTATAACTTTAATATAATGCTTTAGCTTACTAAAGCCTACTTTAAGACTAATAAGAATTACTAACTTTATATATCTAAATAGCGGGAGACTATGTTCTAGAAAGTTATTACTTCTAACCTAATAAAGACTTATTTAGAGTGCCTTTAACTACTCTTTAATAAACTCTAAAAAATCTAATATAGCCTTACTAAAACTTACTAAAACGAGAATAGCCTAAGGGACTAGGTTACCTTAGCATGCCGTGGCGTTCCTAAGTATAACTTAGCGCTATATAAACCTTTAAATACGTTTAAAGGAGTATATACTAAGCTATACTTTGCTATAGGTACTATAATATAAATATAAGAATCTTAACAGTTCTATACTAAAAACCCTACCTAACTAAGTATTCCTAACTAATATAATTATAACTGGACTAATTAAATATATAGTGGCCGCGGTAGGGAATATAGAAGAGGGTACGATTGACGTTGGCTATAAGGTAATTATAGAGGTCCTTATGGAGGTTTATTTTAAAGTAATTACTAAAAGAAATACTATGTTTGTAAGAAGCTAAATTACTAGTTAACTAAACACTCCCTTAATAAGTAAAAAGAGGTATATAATAAGTTCCGTTAGAGTATAAAAAATATAAAAAATTATAAGATTACTATGGCCTACTTCTAAAGCTTCCTAGTTTAATATAAAGGCGTAGAAAACCTTAAGGGTAAGGTTAATAAGACTAAACAGCTCCTTATAGATATAGAAATTAAAAACTACTTACCTAACCAATACTTTACTAAGTATAGTAAGGTAAATGGTATATAAACTATTACTGTCCTTAATAACCAATCTACGCTCTATTTTATTATAAAGTTAAATATCTTTAATAAGCCAAAGGAGAGCTCCGCGTTTTCCTTTAATAATAGATACTCGGCAAATATCTTTTATAGTATTATACCAGATACTAGAGCCACAGGAGTATCTATAGTAGGAGAACCTTAAGTTCGAGCCCTTTAGCAGCTTAATAGCTCTATTTAGATTAACCATTTAACGGTAGGCCAGTATACAATTCGTTTTAGCAAAGGTACTATAATCTCTCTTAGCATAATTAGGGTTTAAACCCCCTTAGGGTATATTAGTTTTTATATTATTCCTATAAACACTCTATTTCTATTTTATATTAAAGATATAAATAAGTTAGGCGTTAGGCTTAACAACCTTAAGAATATACTTATTTAGGGAGACAATTAGGTGCCTATTATGCGCAAGTAGGGTTACCCCTAGTTGCTCCTTTATTAACTAGAAAAGAGTATTGCTTAAAGCCACTTAACTAAATTAGAATTACGCTAACTATACTATTATTTTTGCCACCTATCTATTTATTAATTACTTAGGGTTCTTTAGTAAATAGGCTATAAAGTTAAGGTTAAGGCAATTAAGTATCTTATAAAGTATTATTATTACTACTAAATAAATTAAAAGTCCCCTGGCCGATTTAAGTTTACCCTTAAGGATAACTACAACTTTAACTTCTCTATTATTATTAACGTTATATATCTTAGCGGCAAGCCAGTACTCTAAGTTATTAACTTCTTAACCTCCTTTTAAGCCGCGCGTTTTTTAAAAGATATATTAGCCAGAAACGCATAGGAGACCCTTTAGTTATACTAGATTAATATCTATTTAGGACCCCCTAATTAAATCGTCTATAATATAGGAAAGAACTTCTTATCTATAGAGTTTTAATAACAGATAAAGGCAATAGCAATTAAGGTTAAGGAAGTCCCTATTAAGGCATATAATAGTATTAAAAAAGTAGAATAATATTACGCGCTATTACGCCGCGTATATAAGATTATCTCTTTAGAATTAAAGGACGCTAATAAAGAACTTACCTTATAAATAGCTATTAAAGCTATTAATAATTCCGCTGGCCCGGATAGACTTATACCTATATTACTAGTCTTTAGCGCCTACCCTTAAATAACTAACAATTCTTTACTATTTTCCTCTATTATATAATAAGCCAAGGCTATTTATAAAGCAATAAAGGAAGTGCGACATCTCTATGCTATACGCTAGGTTAATAAGGTACTAGGAATAAGAAATAGCCTAAACACCTTAACTATGCTTAATCTGCCACTCTAGTCTAAGGTACGCGTATAGCGTAAAAAGGGAGAATAGTTAGGCCTACACCAACTTATTATAATTAATAGTTAAACTTATACTATTTAGATGCCTTACAGACCTACTTAATTTTATTTAACTGTTATTAAGCCTTATTATAAAGATAATAATTCTAAGCCTTTATAGGATGCCCTAGAAGATGCCCTAAAAGAGAACCATAATTAATATACTCTAGAAGGTGACTATAATCCTAATATAATTGTAGTAGATATGCTATAACTATAACGCGGTAGAGGTCGCCTAAAGGGATTACAAAATCGCTAATATCTTATTAATTTTAAAGAATAATTTATTGCCGCTATTAAGAATAGAGTTAAGTTATTAATGGCCTTTATAACAGCTAAGGAGAAGGCTAACTTTAAACTTATAAAACAGCTCTAAAAGGAAGGTTGTATTATAACTCTAGGAGCTCCTTTTTAAGTATCCAATAAGTAGGAGATCGATAGTCTTATTACAAGAGGAGTCTTTAAATTTAAGAAGTATAACCCTACTAAGTTTAATAGAGTTCGCATCTTTAAGTTAAGAATGGTTAACGAGATTAAGGGCAAAGCTACTAACGCCCCATTTAAGAAATTAAGGCTTATTATCTAAGGCTATAACGATAATAGTAAGGAGGTAATTCTTATATAGTCTCCTATAATTTAATAAGCTAGTTAGCGAGTTATTATTACGCTAGCTCCCTCCTTAATAAAGAATGGAATGGCGGTTTATTTATAAGATATTACTTAAGCCTATACCTAATTAGAGACGCACCTTTAACGCTTAATATTAGCATACCTTCCAGAGTAAATTCGCCACTAGTATCCTGAAGATATAATTATAGTTGTGCTTAAGCCATTATATAGGATTGCAGAGGTAGGAACTTACTGGTAGGCTACCTATAGCAAGCACTATAAAGAGAAGCTTTTAATAACTACTTCTATATTTAATCCCTACTTCCTTATTACAACTANAGGAACTCTATTTAGAATNNTNNGCATATAAANNNANNATATAATTATNTTAGNAGACGACCAATTCTTAGCTCTTAAAGAAGATAAGCTAGTAAAGGCAAATCTTATAGCAAAGCTAAAGGAAAATCTTAGTTTAATAACACTATTACTCTTTAATAAATGCATTCTCTCCCTAAACAAGGATTCTATTGCTCTGCGCTAAAAGGGTTAAGGTAAGAAGATTAACGTTATTAACGCTAATTCTCTAAAGTAAGGATATATAGAGTAACGCGCTTATAGAGCTTATATTGCTTTTATCTATCAACCTAAGGCTTTATTTAATCTCTCTATTACCGCCTAACACTAGGAATTAACTAAGGATAATGTCCTTGCCCTAAATAAGCGTCTTTTCTAGTAAATAAACCATCTTAATTAGGGACTACTCTATGTACCTATTAATCTTCCTACCGCTAAGCTCTTTATATTTATTAATAAATCGTTTATAAATAATAAAGATTTTAGCTCCTAATTAGGATATAAGATTATTATCGCGAATGAATTTACTGGAGAGAATAACTTTATAATCTATAGCAATTTTATCTATTAGAGCTTAACTAAGAGTAAGCGCGTTACCTAAAGTATTTTAGCGTTAGAGATATATAGAATAGTTAGCGGAGTTAATATAGTAATTACAATTAGAACTACCCTAAAGATAATTATAGATCGACTTGAATTTTCCGTTATCCCTATAATCGTATACACTAACTTATATTCCCTCTATGAGTGTTTAGTTAAGCTTAGTACTATAAAGGAGAAGCGCCTTATAATTAATATTATAGCACTTTAGTAATCCTATAAGCGTTAAGAACTCTTTAAAATTTAATAGATTAATAGCTAAAATAACCCGGTAAATGCAATAACGAAGGCGAACCCAAATAAGGTACTAGAGACGTTTATTAATATAAATACTCTACGTGTATAAGTTAAAGGTTAGGTTAAAAGAGAGTCTTTAGAAATTTCTTAGTTATATAAGGTCTTAAGATATCTAGGAACTTTAACTAGCGGTTAAAGTTATCTAATTGGTTAGATTCTCTTGCTAAGACTTTTTAAAGCATAATATTCTGTAAACCCTAACTTAACCCAGCTAATTAGGATTTTTCATCCCTAGGATGGAAAATTGCTATTGGCTTGCTTATTACTAGCGCCTTAGCGGCCCTCTAAATAAGATATCTACCTATAACTCCTAAGTAAGAAAGCACTACGTGCTAAGAGGCAAATTTTGGGACAGCGAGACTTATATTGCAATGGCAATAGTAAGTAAGGAGGATTAATATTTGTTACGCTAGTCAAGCGGTATATATATGTAGATAGCAACTATAAAAGAAGAGTTGCCAGTGTTAGAAATAAAGGCAAGTAGTTACTATATAAGGTATATTGCCACCACGTATAGCAAGTTGCCGTTATATGCGGCAAGTTACCGTCACGTGCCGCCGCGGCACTAGCGTGGTGAGGAACCTTAAGTTCCTTACCCCTTTTTTTAAGAATTAAAACAAGAATAACAATTATTATACTATCTACGAACCGTAGCTACGTGATATCCCCTTATGTAACCAACAATATCTAATAGGCTATCTAGATTTTTTTTAAACATTATATAAATATAGCTACCTATAAGATGCTTAAGGGCTATAGTCTTTTTAAATGCAGTAAAATGTAGCGAAGTGCGGCGAAATGCAAGCTAAATGGCGAAAAAAAAAATCCTAACGTGGTCTTTTTACTAGATGGCAAGCTCTTTTATTAATAAATTATTTATGCCTCCTAATAGTACTAATAGGCTCCTATTAGGGCTGCTAGAAGCTTTAAAGGATACTTATACTTAGCTTCCTATCAGGAACCCATTAGAAGGCTTTTTAGACAATTAAAACGATTAGGACAATTAGGACAATTAGAACAATTAAAACAATTAAAACAATTAAAACAATTAAAACAATTAAAACAATTAGAATAATAATTAAGATATTAAATTTTCTAGATTTTAAAATAAGGTATATTAATACTCCAGTATTTATAGCGGTTAAAATATAAAAATTAGTTAAATTTTAGGCCCTATCTTATATATAGGATACTTTAAGCTATTTAAACAATCTAAATTAATCCTTCCTACCTACTACCTATGTCTATATCTGTGTCTATATCTATATCTACTTAGGCATTAAGCGTATTAGCAACTTAATTAATTGAGGCATAAGTATAGCAAGAAGGACGCATACAAGCCTATATAATTGGATTGTCTATAAATAAGAATCCAAAGCTAGAGAAAAGGAAAGGAAAAAGATAAGCAGCGCCGCTTAAAGTTTTATACAATCTTTAAGTTATATAACTATAGCTATCTGCCAAGTTCTACCGCATTCTACTAAGTTCTACTAGTACTATAACATTAACCCCCCCCCTCTAAAAAAAAGCCTGCCCTTAGGCTTTATAGTCCGTATTATATCTATAGGGCGTTTTAATCTTTATATTCTTCTAGTAGCTTATCGTCTTTATTATACTAGCATTATGTCCATTTGTCTAGGTATTTTGGCAGTTTAGGTTTATTAGGATAACGGCTATAGAACTTCTAAAGCTTATAGGGACTACCTATAAAGTTCTATATACGGTACTAAGCAGGGTCTAGGTTATATCCTTTCTAACTAATATAATACTTTAGCGTTCCCCTTATAAGTTTACAGGCTAGTATTTCTTTAATTTTCTATTCGTTGTTACCATTAACTTAAATTAGTAGGGGTAGTTTATTCTTTTATCTAGGTAATAGGTTATTTATAGCTTTCCGTAGCTTATCTAGCGAGAAAATAGAATAGACCTTAATTAAATCTGGGAGCTTTACTTTATATAAGTTGCCTATCTTCTTAAGAACATTATACGGTCCTACTATCTAATAGTCTAGCTTATAGCTAGGCCGTTCTATCTTCTAGTTCTTTGCTATAACCTAGACTATATCGCATATAGCAAAGTTAGGCTCGCGCCTATACTTATTTACCTGCTATTTTATTAATTTCTAGGCTTTTTCTAAGCGCTTAGGGTACTGCTAGGCTTCCTTATAGGATAGTTTCTTATATACAGTCTGGGGTCCTTCTAGTTTTTTCTAGTTAAAGCTTATATAGGGTAAGTAGCCCATTTCTAGTTAAATAGGGGCAAATCTAGTAGAGTTATAGGGTGGGGTTACTTGGGTATAGTCTATTAAGGGTAGCAGTTTAGCCTAGTTATTCTAAAAGTAGTTAATAAAAGTCCAGAGTTTCTAGTCTAAATATTAATTTATAATCTCTATCTAGCTATTTATCTAGGGGTAGTATACTATAGAGAGCTTTAGCTTAATACCTAAAATTTAGGTAAATTTGTTCTAAAAGGCTAATATAAACTACAGCCTATAATTAGATATAATAGTATTTAGTAGTCCGTAAATTTAATAGACATAGTAGATATATAGTTAGGCCGTCTCTTTAGCATTAATATTCTTATAATAGAGAATAAAAAATAGGCGCTTACTAAGGCGGTTAACTAGAATTATAACTATATCGTATCCGTTATAATTTATAGGTAACTTATAAAAATCTATAAATATATACTACTTAGGGCGTTCTAGTATTAGAAGTGGTTTTAATAGTCCTAGGGTTTTATCTTAAGGGATTATAGATTTATAGTAACTATTGCAGTTCCGTATATAACGGTTAATATCTATAACTATTCCGGGCCAGTAGTAACGGTTACTAATAATCTTATAAGTCTTATTCTTTTTAAGGTAGGCTATAGAGACCTAGGTATATACTTTAGCGATAAGCTAAGTCAATAAGTTCTATTCCTTTATTACTACTAGCCAAGCCTAGTACTTAAGTAATCCATTTTTAAGGGACTATAGGCTAGTAATATTCTTTATCTTTTTATAGTACTTCTATAGAGATAGGGCTATATAGTTTGCCTACAGTAGTTTATTAATAAGGTTAAGTTCTATAAAGTTAATAAAATATATCTCAGTATCTATAGAGTCCGTATTTAGTTCTATCTATATTTAAGGGTTAAGGTATTCTAGTTATAGAAGCGTCTAGGTCTTATCTATACCTTATAAGGGCGTCTGCACGGTTTATAGCGCCTAGCCTATATATAATTAAGAAGTTAAACTAAGATAGAATATCCGTCTATTACGCCTACCGAGCCGTAAGGGCCTTTATTATTATAAAATATTCTAAGGCTTAGTAATCTAAAACTACCTAGATAGGTTTAGAGGTCCCTTTTAGCTATACTCGCCAGTACTAAAAGCTAGAGATAATAGCCAACATTTCTTTATTATAAATTAGGTAGTTTAGCTTAGTATTTACTATAGTCTTTAAGTAGTAAGCAATAGGGTACTATTCTCCGTTCGTTTACTTCTAGAAATAAATACTAGCGATAATATTACCTAAAGCATTGGTTTCTAGCATTAAGGGCTATTTTAAGTTAAAGTAGGTAAGTAAGGGAGCGGAGACTAGTCGTTTCTTAAGCTTATTAAATACCTGCTTATATATAGTATTAAAGTAAAAGGGCCGGTTCTTTTAAGTAAGGCGGCTAAGGGGCTAGATAATCCTACTATAGTTTTTAATAAAGCGTTGGTAGAAGTTATAGAAACCTAAAAATAACTATACCCTCTTTACGGCCCTTAGGAATACCTACTAGTTAATCACAGCTATCTTTTTTAGGTCTGCCTTAATTCTATCTATACTAATAATATATCCTAGGTACTTTATATGCTTAGCACTAAATTTTAATTTCCTAATATTAGCCTAGAGGCTAGCCTTACGGAGCCGTTATAGGACCTTATAGACGTGCTTCTTATATTCCAACTTATTCTTAAAGTAGATTATAATATTATCTAAGTAAGCCGTATAGAAGTTATTAAGGTAGTTAAAGAGTATATTATTTATATATTGCTAGTATGTAGCTAATCTATTAGTTAGTTTATAAGGAAGTACTTTATATTTATATAATTTAGAATAGGTCTAAAATATAGTAAGATCTATATATCTAGGGTTTATTTTAATTTAGTAAAAGGCCTAACGGATATTAAGCTTTATAAAAACCTTAGTGTAATGGCGCTGAAGCGCGTCACCTAGTTAGGGGTTCGCTTAAGACTTGGCATATATATATAGATATAGGCTCACCACCTTCTCTTACTCCTTAGCTTAATATCTTCGTAATACAGCATTCGTTTGCTTTATCTTGGAAGTATTTATACAAGCCTCCATTAAGGCATTTGTGCAATAGTTCGAGCCGTTACACTTAGCTCTACTTATTTAAGCCAGCGTCTTATTAAGTAGAGGCAGCGGATAGCGGTCCTTATAGGTTATATTATTTAGCTTATAGTAATTAATACAGAAACAAAGTCCTCTATTTAGCTTCTTAGTAAAGAGAATTAGTACAGTAAAAGGGGCTTAACTAGGCTTAATAAATCCTTTATATAGGTTATTAATAAGGTACTACTTAGTAGCCTATAATTTAGCAATAGATTATTAACAAAGGGGGGTATAGCTAAGGGAGTTTTCCTTATCTGGCTTAATTTCGATTTTATAGTTATCCCATACGCCGTTACAAAAGGTGCTCCTTTTCCTAAACCAACTAGAGGCTCTATATTACGGACGTTTTAAGTATAATATTACGACTACTTAGAGAAGAGTTAGAAGAAGCTAGTTGGTTAATATAAGCACGGTTTAGGATGGAGCCGATAGAACTATATAACGAGGAATGGTAGTATAAGTTACGTAAGGTAATCTATATAATCTGTGTAATCTATAGAGTCTATAATAAAGCAGACAGAGCATACATATATTATATATAAGAAGGATTTTACAGGAGTACGGTTGTGTATTTAAGGACCCTTAGTCCCTACCTAGATAGTTCCTTCCTTATAGTAATTCTTAGAATACAATTAGAGTTAATTTATTAGGCAACCACTTTACCAGTTATTATTACGTTATTAACTTTAATTTACATTACCTATATACCTAGCCTATTAACGAGCCTATTGTAGTACTTACTATAAGGTTCCGTTATATAATCACTACCTAGTTACAGTATTAAATATAGAAAGTTAAATAACATGCTACCAAAAGCAGCCACTATAACGCCATTAACGGCGGCAACTACTTTAAGGTTAGGAGGTAATACTAGTATAGCAAATACTAACTTATAACAACCTATAACGGTTAGATAACTATAAGAGATAGTTAACTAGTTAATAGAGAATAATGCAATACTTAAATAAAGGATTAATGGGATAGGAGTAGTAAAGGTTAAGCTACCTTTAATTAAGAGATTTTTAGGGGAAAGATTAAAGCTTAAAGGATTCCTTATGCAAATGCACTTTAAGGTTACGTAAGAAGGAGTAAAATTGCCAATTGTTACGGACGCTTTAAGTACAATGTTACGACTACTTAGAGAAGAGTCAGAAGAAGCTAGTTAGTTAATACAAGCACGGTCTAGGATGGAACCCGTGAAACCATGTGACGAAGAATAGTAGCCGAGGTTATATGAGGTGCTATAAGAGGAACGTGAGGAACAAAGGGAACTCACGTACCTTACGTACAAAACGTACATCACGTATAAGAAGGATTTCGTAGGAGTACAGTTGTGTATTTAAGGACCCTTAGTCCCTACCTAGATAGTTTCTTCCTTGTAGTAATTCTTAGAATACAATTAGAGTTAATCTATTAGGCAACTACTCTACTAGTTATTATTACGTTGTTAACTTACTTATAATACCTATATACCTAGCCCATTAATAAGTCTACCATAATCCCTACTATAAGGCTTCGTTATATAATTACTACCACGGTTATAGTTTTAATAAGTTAAATAACATGCCACTAAAAGCAGCCACTACAACGCCATTGACGGCGGTAACTACTTTAGGATTAGGTAACAACACTAGTATAGTAAATACTAACTTATAATAACCTGTAATAGTAGGACAGTTATAAACAATAGTTAATTAGTTAACGGGAGATAATACAGCACTTAAAAATAGGATTAATAGGATAGGAGCAGCAAAGGTTAAGTTACTATTAATTAAAAGATTTTTAGGAGAAAGATTAAAGCTTAAGGGATTCCTTATGTAAATATACTTTAAGGTTGCGCAGGAAGGAGCAAAGCTGGCAATAACTATAGATTAAGTAGCATATGCAGGATTGTTCTTATTAGGAAGAGCACTTAAATAGTTTAAGCCTTACCTTATAGAGATATAAGCAAATAGAATAATAATAATAAACCAGGAAGTACGGTTTATATTTTTAAGCTAGAATGGATTTATAGAACAACTTATATAAATATTCGGGGACGGCCGCATTCCTACTAAGGACGGAGGTCCTAGGCCTAAACGCATGGCTGGCAAGTATCCATGTGCCAAATACTACACCACACTGCACGTGCGGATGGCCTACACAGTCAGTGCGCCATATACTACTCTTCTGCATCCACCGCACAGCAAGAGACCAGCTATTCGCTAGGGCAGGCACAAACGATATCACCCGAATGCTCTCTACAAGTAGGGGTCTATACGCAGCAGCACAATGGCTTATAGGCCAAGGAGTCCTCCAGCAATTCCAGACTGCAAATGAGATCCAACAGGAGGACACCGAAGGATACGCCCCCTTCCAGCCCCTTAGAGACTGGACCCCCCCGCCTAGCCGAAGGCGACACGCAGGCGAATCGCCGAACCCTCCTACTACCCCCCCCTAGATCTTCCAAGTCACCTTGGAAGCATGGTTCGAAAGGCAGACGTAGTACAAAGGTATACAGGCTAGGCGCAGGCGGAGCGCGTAAGACTAGCTGGAAGGACACACCTAGGTTTTCCCCTTTAGGGGGTTTTTCCTATATATAGAAGGTAGAAGCCTGTATGGACCTAGAAAAGGGACCGAATCGGGCAATAAATAGAATTAATAATAATAAATATTTGGGGACCCGGAAGTAACAACTATAGCGGAAAGAAAGCTTTAGGACCTAACGTAACGGACTTTAGCAATTAAGTACACGATATAATTCTAAACGCTAGCTATATAACTTAAGTGGAATAATAAGGCGCTTATAGCATAGTATAAACAGGGACTTAAGGCTAAAGTCTAAGACGTAATTATTCTAATGGAAGATGTGGATACCCTAAGGGAATTAATAGATTAAGCAATTAAGATTAACAATAGGATCTTCTAAAGGGAATAGGCTAAAAGAGGCTAGGATAGAGTTCTATAGTTATATAAGACGTAGAGTATGTAATAACTAAAGCTAAATTAGAAACTATGGTATGGCGTAGAGCTAATGGACCTAAGCGGTACTAAAGAAACCTATAAGAGATGGAGTAAGAAACTATAAAAACCTAGAGGTTAAAAATTGAGCGATTATAGGACTAAGGAGCATAGGCTAAACTAAGGATCTTAGTAGAAGAAGATGTTTAAGCAGACTTTATAACAGAAGCAATGGTTTAAAGAAGGAGCTTATATAAATTACGGAAAACAGGGTTATTTCGCTAAAGACTATAGAAGTAGTTAGAATTATTACGCAGTAAAGGGAACTAGACTAGTAGTATATAATATATATATATAGAGGGACAATAGTATACTACAAGGAATAAAAGAGTGTTTAATTAGAAGTTTTGCGTTTTGTTATAATAACACATACCAGATTTATAAAAACGCTAAGTACGGTGTAAGCTATTAGCTATAAGAGCTAGAGTTAAAGGGACTTAGAGGAACTAAAGAGTTAAATAAAAAATAAGATTAACTCTATAAGCTAGATTAAGATATTATAGCAATATATAGATAAAGATTAGTAATAATAATAATAGAGTTGGAGTACTTATTAATTAACAGCGATAAGGATAGTAAGGGAACTAACTAGGGGTATCTAAACCTTAATAACGCAATAAAAGTAGAGACTAAGACCGCTATAAAGCAAGGTTTAGTAATAGGTATTATAACACCATTAAATACGGCATCTATCGCTTTATAAGATGGAAGGAGTAATATCTAGAGACGATTAAGTAAGTAGACGACTGCTAGTGCTAGCTTACCACTTAATAAAGGTAAAAGGCTAAAGGCTTAAGATTCTTAAGACGAGATGAGAGATAACTAAGATTCTTAAGATGAGATAAGGTAAGTTTAAAGACCTATAATAGACAGAAACTAATGGAGTAGAGTAGTAGCTTAGTTTAAAGATATATAAATAAGCTTGGGATAAGAATTCCCAACAGTATAAGACTTTTAAGATGAGATAAGTGAGATCTAGGACTCTTAAGAGGAGATAAGGACACTAGTTAAGCCTAGTTAGACTAAGGTAGGGGCTAAGCTTAAGTTAGAAGCAAGCTTAGGATTAAAGAATCTAAGGGGTTAAGAATTTGGAGTACGAATTAGGACACCCACAAGTAAGAGGTAAGAGGCTTCTTTATAGATTAGAGAATCTATAGCGCAAATAGCGATTAGATTAGGAGACAGATATATAGACCTAGAGGACTTACTAGGGGAACATAGTATTTAGCCTAAAGATTAAAAAGTTAATACTAAGATTAAGAAGTACGAAGACTTTAAGGATCTACTTGTAAGACGCGACGTAAAAGAAACTATAGAGGAATTTAGGGTAAGAATTACCTTATAGTAAGAACAGAAACTAGATAAGAGATCTAGTATATTGAGACGTATAAAGGATAGAGCGCTAGTATAAAGAGTTACTAATAGGCCTAAAATAGGCATATTAAGAGCTAAGTGGCTTACCGAACTGGAACAAGAAGAGGATTTAGGGATTCTTACTAGGTTCGAAGAATGACACACTAAAGGCTATTATAACGCAGTAATAAAGAGATATTTTCTTACGGACGAGCCGTATACACTTAAGCAGCTATACTAAAAGTGGTATAGATAACAACATAATAATAAGTAGGAAGATTTCTATATATAGTTAGATGAAAAAGTTGTCTAAGACTACCTAATTATAGAGAAGGCTATAACTTATATTAAGGGGGCCTTAATTATAACATTAAAGGATCTAAAGGAGCAATTAGAGAACTAGAGAAGCGAAAGATAAATCTTAGTACCCGCGAATAAAGTTATAACGCTTAGAACAATATAAGAGAGGTTTAAACTTAAGGATAAAGATAAGCTAAGAGTTGACCCAAAATACTAAGCATATTATATACTATTATGGATAGCATGCGTGGATGATGCGTATAATATATATAAAATACTAAAAGATAAAAATTGGAAGTATCTAATAAGGATATATTAAATAACGGATAAGGCGAAATATAGAAATGCTAAGTATATACATAGTTAGTACCTAGTAGAAGTTTAAGAATAAGGGGACTTAATACTTTAACTAGGAAGATTCCTTACGGAAGAATACCTAGACGGATAATAATAGTGGGAATATCTAGAGAACACCTGTCTATAGTATATTAAAGATAAAAAACGAACTAAGTATTGGCCTAAATTGGACTAAGTACTAATAGGATCTAGCAGTTAATAGTTGGGAAAAGTAGAGGCCTATAGGACTAGAGGGAGCCAGTAGTAAAGCCTTAGACCCTTAAGAGAATTTAAGGATAATACCTAAACTTATGAATTAAGTAGCAAGATTAACAGTTTAAGGCATTAATAGATAGTGGAGTAATAAGGAACTATATCTCGCTAGTAGTAGTTAAAAGAATAGGATTACTATATAGGTAAAAGGAATATCCTTACCTATTAGTAACAATTTTAGGAGATTTAATAGCCTACGGAGGAGGCATTATCAATCTCGAAATAGGACCTATTTAGTTAACCATTAAAGGAAGACTAGTTAAGATGTCTTTTAATATATTACTATTAGGGAATAACAAGGTAGTACTAGGAATGCCTTAGTTACAGAAATACAATCTAAAGATTGATTAGGTTATGGGTTAGGTCGATATTAGAGATACTTAACGCCGCAAAATATAATAATAAGCTAAGCTAGTATAGTACTAAGTAGGAGCGACCTATAAAGAAACAGAAAAAGGGTTAAGCCATGTACTAAAAAGATACCATAAGTATAGTAAGAAACTATGGTTACCTAAGAGTAAAAAGCTGTTAGAGTATATAGCATAGGACTATAAGATAGAATTAGAACTAGGAATAAGTCTAAGGTTCTTTCCAATCTATAAGCTTACCAAAGAAAAAGGTAAAGCATTAAAAGAGTTTATCTAAGAAAACTTATAAAAGGGATATATTAGACTATTGCAGTTATTAGCGGGTTATCTAGTACTGTTCGTACTAAAAAAAATAGTAAACTAAGGCTGTACATTAACTATAGACAGTTAAACAGCATTACTAGAAAGGATAGGTATCCTTTACCCTTAATTAGCGAAATCTAAGATAGGATAGGCAATACGCAAATCTTTATAAAGATAGATCTAAGATAGGCATACCATTAAATTAGGATTAAGGAAGGCAATAAATAGAAGGCAGTCTTTAGATTAAAGGAAGGACTATATAAACTATTAGTTATGCAATTTAGGCTTATAAACGCACTAGCAATGTTCCAGAAGCGTATTAACAATATATTAGGAGAACATTTGGATGAATTTGTTATAGTATACCTTAATAATATTATTATCTACTTAATAAATAAGGAAGAATATAGAGAATACGTTAAATAGGTTTTAAAGAGACTATAGAAAGAACAAATGCTAGTAGTAATTAAGAAATGCGAGTTCTTTACCAGGAAGACCGATTGTGTTAGATTTATTATTAAACTAGGCCAACTTAGCATAAATCTAAAGAAGATTAAAGCTATAGTGAATTAGTAGGAACTAGAGAACGTTACGTAATTAAGATTGTTTTTAGGGTTTTGTAATTACTATAGAAGGTTTATAGTATAATGGTTAAAGGATATTGAACTATTTATATGATTAACGAAGAAAGAAGAACTATAGGTATGGGGAAAGGAATAGTAAGAACTCTTTAAAAAAGTTAAAGGGTTATTTACCTAGGAGCCAGTTTTTAAGATCTATTAACTAGGACTAGAGACGGTTGTAAAAACAGATATATTAGACTTTGCACTAGAAGTATATTTTATATAAAAGTATCTAGATGGATAGCATCTAGTAGCATACTATAGTCGAAAGATAACACCACTAGAGTTAAACTACGACATCTATAATAAGGAGTTGTTAGGTATAGTTACAGTACTAAAGAAATAGAGAGTATTCTTATAAGGCACGGAAAAACCATTTATAGTTAAAATGGATTATAAGAACCTAATAGGATTCCTAACAATAAAGGAACTTAACTAAAGATAGGTTAGATGGGCAGAGATGCTTATAGAATACTATTTCAAAATTTAGTATACTAAGGGTACAGATAATACGCGAGCTGATGCGTTAAGTTAAAAGGCTAAACTATAAAGTAACGATAAGCCATTAGGGGCTTTACTGCGAAAAGACATAAATGGACTAATTAGGTATAATTATCTAAAGATCGCAGTAATACAAGAGAATAAGTTAGAAAAGAAAGTCTATAAGACACTAGAAAGCTTTTAGGCATAAAGAATTCTAAAAGTATAACTAGAAGACCTATAGTCGGACATATACGAAAATCGAGAAGCAAAGTATATCCTAAGAAGCATAGCAAAGCAGTTTATAGAGGACTTCTATAAGGGACTAACTTAAGGACATAATGGAGCCACGGGCTTAGTGTTAAGACTCTAAAAGGAGTATATTATTAACGGAATCTAAAGGATAGCTAGAAGGGTTACTAAAGAGTGTCTAGATTGCTAAAGAAATAAACTAATAAGGTATAAGCCATACGGAGAGCTATAACCTGTTAAAATACTAGAGAGACTATAGAAGGTCATATTATGGGACTTTATTATTAAGTTACTAAAGTTAAGAGATCTTATTACCGGACAAGATTACAACGTAATCTTAGTAATAGTAGACAAGCTTATAAAGTGGGGATACTTTATAGCCTATATAGAAGAAATCTCAGCGGAAGATATTACTAGAATCTATATTAAAGAAGTGTTTGTAAGATATAGAGCACTAAGCAAAATTATATTAAATAGGGATCTAAGATTTATAGCAGCATTCTAGGAAGTATTTTTAGCGGAATAAGGAGTTTAAGCAGTAACTTCTACCGCATATTATCTACAGACAGACGGTTAAATGGAAAGGTTAAACTAGATACTAGAGCAGTATCTAAGGCACTATATTAATTACGTATAGAATAATTAGGTATCGCTATTACTAATTATATAATTTGCATATAATACAACACCATAAGAAGGAATAGGTACGTCACTATTTAAGGCGAATTACGGATATAAGCTAAGAACATCATTATCGCTATATTAAGTAAAGAAAATAAGTAGTAAAGCTAAGCAAAGAATAGAGACTTTAATGAATCTTTATATAAACCTTACGGAAACAGCTAAGACAGTATAGTAAAGAATAAAAAAGTACTATAATGCTAAGAGATCTAAGGGACNAGATCTTAAGGAGGGAGATAAAGTATAGCTACTATATAAAAATTTTAAGAGTCGACGACTAAGCAAGAAGTTAGACCACGTTAGATTAGGACCTTTTAAAATTACATAAAGGATTTTACCGGTTATATTTAAATTAAACCTACCAGCTAAAATAAAGATCTACCCTATATAGCACATTATAATACTAGAGCCAGCACACAGAAATATTAAGCTACTAATCTATAAGGCAGACATGTATAGAAGACAAGAAGAAGACGAATGGCAAGTTTTAAAGATTGTAAGTCATAAGGACGTAGACAATAAAATATAGTATAAAGTAAAGTAGATAGGCTACAATGAGACTACCTAGAAGCTACTAGAGAATCTAAAGAATATTATAGGAAAGGTATAGGAGTATTAGAAGAGAAAAGGTCAGGTAATATTAATAAAGAGAAATTACTAAAGAACGAGCCACCTAAGGGAGACCCAGGAAGAGCGACTGCTGAACTACTTAGAGTTATTTCCTTCTCTATTAGAAGAGAATCCGTTCTTTTATTACTAAGTTCCTATAGACCTTATTCTATAAGTTTCCACTCCTTAGAACGGACCTTTTTACGCACCTTCTTAAGACGAAGTAAACGGGTAGATGCCGCAATGTAAGCATTTAAGGCCTTTTATTCCGCATCCTAAGACCGCTTAAGCTTAGCAAGGGCCTGCGCTAGGTTACTATTAAGCTTTATAGTAGCAGATTAAATATAAGACCCTATAACAAATTACTTAGGGAACTTAATAACTATTAAAAGTCATAAGACGCGTATACTTAGCGTTAGAAGTAGAGCGAACATCGCAAGACAATTAAATGTTTGCTTTAGTGCACTCTAAATAAGAGGAGGGTTGCTAAGACAAAGGACTCGCCAATACAATATATACCAGCCCCTCCTTTAAGCAACAAGAATATGGAGATGGCATTATTTTACCAAGCGACAATATTGCAGCAACAGTGCGAGCACGACGTTGCGCGTGTAAAGAAGAAGAAGCTTTAGGCATTATAAGTAATAATATTAACCAAATTAATTAGACGGATATTATACCTCTAGTAAATAACTTAGAGATACTAGGTATCTTTAAGAACAAAGATAAAGAGGAGGGAAATAGTATTACGGACGCTTTAAGTACAATATTACAACTACTTGGAGAAGAGTTGGAAGAAGCTAGTTAGTTAATATAAGCACGATCTAGGATAGAACCCGTGGAACTATATAATAAAGAATGGTAGCTAAGGTCATATAAGGTGCTATAAAAGGAACGTAAGGAATAAAGGGAACTTACGTACCTTATGTATAAAACGTACATTACGTATAAAAAGGATTTTATAGAAGTACGGTTGTGTATTTAAGGACCCTCAATCCCTACCTAGATAGTTCCTTCCTTACAGTGATTCTCAGAATACAATTAGAGTTAATTTATTAGGCAACCACTCCACCAGTTATTATTACGTTGTTGACTTACTTGCAATACCTATACACCTAGCCCATTAACAAGTCCACCGTAGTCCCTACTATAAGGCTTCGTTACACCAATACCTATAGATCGAATAGCTTATGCAGGACTATTCCTATTAGGAAGGGCACTTAAGTAGTTTAAGTTTTACTTTACGGAAATATAAGTAAATGGAATAACAACTACTAATTAAAACGTGTGATTTATATTCTTAAGTTAGGAAGGGTTTATAGAGCGACTTATATAAATATTTAGAGACCTAGAGGCGGTAACTATAGCGGAAAGAAAACTTTAAGATATTATACAACGAACCTTAGTAATTAAGTATATAAGGCTGTTGAAAATAGACTCTGCACCTATACGTAGTAACGGCTACGAACCTAAGTCTTTAAAGTTCAGACTTAGAGCCAATATAGAGACGTTATAGCGTGTAATAGGACCTAGTAGTCGTGGTTATAAGCGTTATAGGCGGTAGTGAAATTTTTTTAGATAGTGAGATCTCGAAAACCACTACTATGGCCCTCTATAATTTAGCTACGCTATTCTCCTATTAAGGCACCTATACAATCTAACGTAGATATACGGCATTTAATAGCATCCCCCAACCCCTAATAGAAAGTATTGATAACCTCTTATATTAATAAATAAGCGATTGCAAGCAAATAAGCAGATAAATAAGTAAATATACGGCCCCTCCTAACCCCTAGGGCAATCGCCCGCGGAGCATACGGTCACTCACCATTTTTTCTACTAAATACTACCTAGCAGCCTGGATTGCGACCTACGGTTTTCCCTATCTTCTTTTAACGGAGTAGTAACCCTTAGAAAGGGCCTAGCTGGGGCTTAGGTATAAAAGATACCCAAATATACAATATCCCGCTCGCTTATTAGTATTACGGTAGTTAGAACGGATAAATCCCCCTTACGCCTTTAATAGGCCCTAGGGGGGGGAAGGCATAGCATATATAGCAATAGTTAGATAAGAAATAGCATATAGGGGATAGCCAAGATACGGGAAACAGCAGTACGGTAATTAATTAGCAAGGCCTAGCTAGGACGTAGTAAACCCTAGCTAGGGTAAGCTAGAGAAGGAAGCAGTAGTTCCTAAGGAGTTCAAACATCTAAGGAGGATAGGACGTAGCCGTAGACCCGTAGGGCCGCCGCTACGGACAGACATAGCAAATCGGGGTTTTTTATCCTACTAAGGTGGCTCATAGGGTTTTTCCTCCCCCCCAGCAGCAAGGGTTTTTTCCCATTAATATTACTTTTCCCTTATATACGGAGTAGTCTGCGTAGGGCTAGATAGTATCTATATCAGACGTTAATCAAAGAAGAATTATTATTATTAATTAAGTACACAATATAGTTCTAAACGTTAGCTATATAAGTTAAGTGGAATAATAGGGCGCTTATGGTATAGTATAAATAGGGACTTAAGGCTAAAGTCTAGGATGTAATTATTTTAATAGAAGATGCGGACACCCTAAGGGATTTAATTAATTAAATAATTAAGATTAATAATAGGATCTACTAAAGGGAATAGGCTAAGAGAGGTTAGGATAGAGTTCTATAGTTATATAAGGTGCAGAGTACGTAATAACTAAAGCTAAGTTAGAAACTATAGTATAGCGCAGAGCTAATAGACCTAAGTAATACTAAAAAAACCTATAAGAGATAAAATAAGAAACTATAAAAACCTAGAGGTTAAGGATCTAGTAATTATAGGACTAAGGAGTAGAGGCTAAACTAGGGATCTTATTAGTAGAAGATGTTTAGGCGGACTCTATAGTAAAGTTAGTAGTTTAGAGATAGAGCTTATATAAATTGCGGAAAATAAGGTTACTTTATAAGGGATTATAAAGATAGTTAGAGTTACTATATAATAAAGGGAACTAAACTAGCAGAAGATATATATATATAAAGGGATAATAGTGTACTACGGGGAACAAAAGAATATTTAATTAGAAGTTTTATATTTTATTATAATAACGTATACCGGATTTATAAAGACGCTAAGTATAGTGTAAGCTATTAGCCAAAAGAGCTAGAGTTAAAAGAACTTAAAGAAACTAAAGAGTTAGATAAAGAACAAGATTGACTCTATAAGCTAGATTAAAATATTACAGCAATATACGGATAATAATTAGTAATAATAACAATGGAGTTAAAGTACTTAGTAATTAGTAGCGATAAGAATAGTAAGGGAACTAACTAGGGGTATTTAAACCTTAATAACGTAATAGAAGTAGAGACTAAGACCGCCATAGAGCAAGGTTTAGTAACGGGCATTATAATACCGTTAGATATAGCATCTATCGCTTTATAAGACGGAAGGAGCAATATGTAAAGACGATTAAGTAAGCAGATAACTGCTAGTGCTAGCTTACCACTTAATAAAGGCAAAAAGCTAAAGGCTTAAGATTCTTAAGATAAGATAAAAGATAACTAAGATTCTTAAGATGAGATAAGGTAAGCTTAAGGACCTATAATAGACGACAACCGATGGAGTAGAGCAATGGCTTAGTTTAGTAATATATAAATAAGCTTAGGATAGAGTTTCCTATAGGTATAAGACTCTTAAGATAAGATAAGTGAGATTTAAAACTCTTAAGACGAGATAAGAACACTTAAGCCTAGTTAGACTAAGGTAGGAGCACAGCTTAAGAAAGAAGCGAGCTTAGGATTAAAGAATTTAAGGGACTAAGAATTTAGAGTATAAATTAGGACACCCATAAATAGAAAGTAAGGAGCTTTACTATAAATTAGAGAATTTACGATACAAATAGTAGTTAGACTAGGAGATAGATATATAGACCTAGAAGACTTACTAGGGAAATATAGTGTTTAGCCTAAAGATCGAAAAGTTAATATAACGATTAAGAAGTAAGAGGACTTTAAGAATTTACTTATAAGACGCGAACTAAAGGAAACCATAGCAGAATTTAGAGCCAGAATTACTGCATAGTAAGAGCAAAAACTAGATAAGAGATCTAGTATGCTAGGTCGTATAAGGGATAGAGCACCCGTATAAAGAATTACTAATAGGCCGAGAATAGGTATACTAAGAGCTAAGTAGCTTACCAAATTGGAAGAAGAAGAGGATCTAGGGATTCTAACCAGATTTAAAAAACGACATATAAAAGGCTATTACGACGCAGTAATAAAGAGATACTTTCTTACGGATAAGCCGTATATACTTAAAGGGCTATACTAAAAGTGGTATAGATAGCGATATAATAATGAGTAGGAAGATTTCTATATATGGTTAGATAAAAAAGTTATCCAAGACCACCCGATTATAGAAAATGCTATAACTTATATTAAGGGAGCCTTAATTATAACGTTAAAAGATTTAGAAGAGTAATTAGAGGACTAGAGAAGTAAGAGGCGAATCTTAGTACCTATAAATAAAGTTGCAACGCTTAGATTAATATAAGAAAGATTTAAACTTAAGGGTAAAGACGAGCTAAGAGTTAACCTAAAACACCAAGCATATTATATACTATTATGGATAGTATATATGGATAATGCGTATAATATATATAGAGCACTAAAAGATAAAAATCGAAAGTATCTAATAAGAATATATTGGATGACGAATAAGGCGAAGTATTAAAACGCTAGGTATATACATAGTTAGTATTTAGTAGAAGTTTAAGAACAAGGGGACTTAATACTTTAACTAGGAAGATTCCTTACGGAAGAATGCCTAGATAGACGACAGTAGTAGGAATATTTAGAAAATACCTATTTATAGCATATTAAAGATAAAAAGCGAACTAAGTATTGGCCTAAATTGGACTAAGTATAGGCAGGATTAAGTAGCTAATAATTAGGAAAAGGGGAGGCCTATAAAACTAGAGGGAATTAGTAGTAGAGCCTTAAACCCTTAAAGGAATTTAAGGACAACACCTAAATTTATAAGTTAAATGGTAAGATTAGCAATTTGAGGTATTAATAGATAGTGGAGCAATAAGGAACTATATCTTACTAATAGTAGTTAAAAGAATGGGGTTGCTATATAGGAAAAAGGAGCACTCTTACCTATTAGTAATAATTTTGGGAGATCCGATAGCCTATGGAGGAGGTATTATTAATCTTAAAATAGGACCTATTTAGTTAACCATTAAAGGGAGATAAGTTAGAATGTCTTTTAATATATTACTATTAGGGAATAATAAGGCAGTGTTAGGAATGCCTTAGTTATAGGAATATAATCTAAAGATCGATTAGATTATAGGTTAAGTCGATATTAGGGATACTTAACGCCGTAAAATGCGATAATAAGCTAAATTGGTATAGTACTAAGTAGGGGCGACCTACGAAGAAATAGAAAAAGGATTAAGCTATATACTAAAGAGATACTATAAGTATAGCGAAAAACTATAGTTACTAGAAAGTGAAAAGCTATTAGAGTATACAGCGTAGGACTATAAGATAGAATTAGAACTAGGAATAAGTCTAAGGTTCTTTCCAATCTATAAGCTTACTAAGGAAGAAGGTAGAGCACTAAAAGAGTTTGTCTAAGAAAACCTATAAAAGGGATATATTAGACCATTGCAGTTATTAGCGGGTTATCCAGTACTGTTCGTACTAAAGAAAAATAGCAAACTAAGGATGTGCATTAACTATAGATAGTTAAATAGCATTACTAGAAAGGATAGGTATTCTTTACCCTTAATTAGCGAAATTTAAGATAGGATTAGTAATACGCAAATCTTTATAAAGATAGATCTGAGATAGGCATACTATTAGATTAGAATTAAGGAAGGCGATAAGTAGAAGGCAGCCTTTAGGTTAAAGGAAGGACTATATAAACTATTAGTTATACAATTCGGGCTTATAAACGCACTAGTAACGTTCTAGAAGCGTATTAATAAG
Organism: Cenococcum geophilum 1.58; assembly: GCF_001692895.1. Classification (NCBI taxonomy): domain Eukaryota; kingdom Fungi; phylum Ascomycota; class Dothideomycetes; order Gloniales; family Gloniaceae; genus Cenococcum; species Cenococcum geophilum. The sequence goes on from NW_027137674.1 coordinate 78,153, forward strand.
GTATTAAGAGAACACTTAGATAAATTTGTTATAGCATATTTTAATAATATTATTATCTACTTAATAAATAAGGAAGAATATAGAGAATATATTAAATGGGTTTTAAAGAGACTATAAGAAGAACAGATGCTAGTAGCAATTAAGAAATACGAGTTCTTTACTAGGAAGACTAATTTTATAAAATTTATTATTAAACTAGGCCAATTCAGCATAGATCTAAAGAAGATTAAGGCTATAGTAAATTGGCAAGAACTAGAGAACGTTACGTAGTTAAGATTGTTCTTAGGGTTTTGCAATTACTGTAGAAGGTTTATAGCTTAATAGTTAAAGGATATTAAGCCGTTTATAAGACTAATAAAGAAAGAAGAACTATAGGTATAGGGATAGAAATAAAGAAAACTATTTAAAGAAGTTAAGCAGTTATTTACCTAGGAGCTAATTTTTAAAATCTATTAACTAGGACTAGAAACGGTTGTAGAAATAAATGCATTAAACTTTATACTAGGGGCATGCTTTATATAAAAGCATTTAAATAGATAGCACCTAGTGGCATACTATAGTAGGAAGATAATACTACTAGAACTAAACTATAATATCTATAATAAGGAGTTATTAGGTATAGTTATAGCACTAAAGAAATAGAGAGCATTCTTGTAAGGCATAGAGAAACTATTTATAGTTAAAACGGATTATAAAAATCTAATAGGATTTCTAATAATAAAGGAACTTAACTAAAGATAGGTTAGATAGGCGGAGATGCTTACGGAATACTATTTTAAGATTTAGTATACTAAAGGTATAGATAACATATAAGCCGACGCGTTAAGTTAAAAAGCTAAACTATAAAATAAAGAAAAGCCATTAGGGGCCTTACTGCGAAAAGATATAGATGGACTAATTAGGTATAATTATCCAAAAATTATAGTAATATAAGAGGAACAGATTTATAAATTACTAGAGAGTGAATAGATGTAGAAGATCTAAGATATATAGGCAGAGGATTTAGACTTAGAGTAGTACGAAAATAGAAAAGCAACGTACGTGCTAAGGTCTATCGTAAAAGAGTTTATTAAATTATTTTATAAAGGACCAACTTAAGGATATAATAGAGCTACGGGCTTAGTGCTAAGACTTTAAGAGGAGTATATTATTAACGGAATCTAGGGACTAGTAAAAAGAATTATAAAAGAATATCTAGATTGCTAAAGAAATAAACTAATAAGGCATAAGCTATATAGAGGGCTATAACCTATTAAAATACTAGAGAGATTATAGGAGGTTATATTATAGGACTTTATTATTAAGTTACTAAAGTTAAAAGACTCTATTACCGGACAAGATTATAACGCGATCTTAGTAATAGTAGATAAGCTTATAAAGTGGGGATACTTTATAGCGTATACAGAAGAAATATTAGCAGAAGATATTGCTAAAATCTATATTAAAGAAGTATTTATAAGATATAGAGCACTAAGTAAGATTATATTGGATAGAGACCTAAGATTTATAGCAGTATTTTAGAAGGTATTCTTAGCGGAATAGGGAGTAAGAGTAGCAACTTCTATTATATATTATCCGCAAATAGATAGTTAAACGGAAAGATTAAACTAGACACTAGAATAGTATCTAAGGCACTATATTAATTACGCATAGAATAATTAGGTATTACTATTACTAGTTATATAGTTTGCATATAATATAATACTATAAGAAGGAATAGGAATATTACTATTTAAGGCGAATTACGGATACGAACTAAGAACATTATTATTACTATATTAAGTAAAAAAGATAAGTAGCACAGCTAAGTAGAGAATAGAGACTTTAATAAATCTTTATATAAACCTTATAGAAACAGCTAAGATAGTATAGCAGAGAATGAAAAAATACTATAACGCTAAGAGATCTAAGGGACTAGATCTTAAGGAGGGAGATAAAGTGTAGCTACTATATAAAAATTTCAAAAGTCGACAACTAAGTAAGAAGTTAAACTACGTTAGATTAAGATCTTTTAAAATTATATAGAGGATTTTATTGGTTATATTTAAGTTAAACCTACTAGCTAAAATAAAGATCTACCCTACATAGTACATTATAATACTAGAGCTAGTATATAGGAATATTAAGCCACCGGTCTATAAGGCAGATATATATAGAGGATAGAAAAAAGATAAATGGCAAGTTTTAAAGATCATTAATTATAAGAACGTTAATAATAAAATATAGTATAAGGTAAAGTGGATAGGTTACACTAAGACTACCTAAGAGCTATTAAAGAATTTAAAGAACGCTATAGGAAAGGTATAGGAGTATTAAAGGAGAAAAGGTTAGGCAATATTAATAAAGAAGGGTCGCTAAAAAATAAGTCACCTAAGGGGAACCTAGGAAGAGCGACTGTTAAACTACTTAGAGTTGTTTCCTTTACTATAAGAAAAAAGTTAGTTCTTTTATTACTAAGTTCCTATAAACCTTATTTTATAAGTTTCTACTCCTTAAAATAGACCTTCTTATAAACCTTCTTGAGACGGATTAACTAAGTAGACGTAGTAAGACGAGAATTAAGAGCTCGCTGTTAAGTATTAGCAGCCTCTTTCTTAGCATCGCGGGAACGATGAAGTTTAGCCAGGGCTACTAAGAGCTTATCATCGAGCTTTATAGCGGCAGATTAAATACAAAACCCTATAATAAATTACTTAGGGAACTTAGAGACTATTAAGAGTAATAGGACGCGTATATTTAGCGTTAGAGATAAAGCGAACGTTATAAAACAAATAAATATTTGCTTTAGTGCACTCTAAACACAAAGAGGGTTATTAGGAGGAAGGACTTACTAACGCAATATAAACCAACCCCTCTTTCGTATAATAAGAATACGGAGATAGTATAATCTCACCTAACAATAATATTATAGTAACGGTGCGAGACTATCGGGCTATAGAGGAAGAAGAAGTTACTTTAGGTATTATAAGTAATGATGTTAACTAAATTAATTAAATAGATATTATACCTCTAGTAAACAACCTAAAGATATTTAGGATCTTTAAGGACGAAGATAAAGAGGAGGGAGATAATATTACGGACGTTTTAAGTATAATATTACGACTACTTAGAGAAGAGTCGGAAGAAGCTAGTTAATTAATACAAGCATGGTCTAAGATGGAGCCGATAGAACTATGTGACGAGGAATAGTAGTATAAGTTATATAAGGTAATCTATGTAATCTATATAATCTATAGAGTCTATAACAGAGTAGATAGAGTATACGTATATTATATATAAGAAGGATTTTATAGGAGTATAGTTATGTATTTAAGGACCCTTAGTCCCTACCTAGATAGTTCCTTCCTTATAGTAATTCTTAGAATACAATTAGAGTTAATCTATTGGGCAACCACTCCACTAGTTGTTATTACATTATTGACTTTAATTTGCATCACCTACACACCTAGCCTATTAACGAGCCTATTGTAGTACTTGCTATAAGGTTCCGTTATACTCTAGATTTAATTAAGTCTTAGCAAAATAAAGTTATAGATTTAATCGATTAATTATAACCCAATATTATAGTAATAAAGCTTAAATTTAATATATAATTCGACTCTAGGTTAAACAAGGTCTACATCATTGGAAGAACGTTTACAGCCCATTATGGTGGTTTAATCACGATAAGAAGCTATAGAGAGACGCGTGTTAATGTTTTGGTGTTCGCGCACGGGCCACAATAAAAGGGGCACCTTGACGGCGTATGGGATACGGTTGGTAAGGCGGAAGTAGGTTAGATACTACCTTAAAGAATACGCCCTTAAACTTCTAGTATTAATAGGGCAGTTTCTGTTCTACCAGCTTCTTATCTATAAGCTTACTTTCCTATCTACTAAATTTACTTTCCTTTCTCTTAATTATTCGATTAATTTTATATAAGCTAGTAGTAAAGGCAATAGTATTAGGTTAGACTAAGTTCTGGTAAAACCCTACGGCGCTAATATAGCAGATATTAATTAGTAGAAGGTTTATAGGTTTCTTTATAGGCTTTTATTAGGCCGTATTTTATAGTGTAAGGTTTATAATCTTCCTTAGCTTATATTCCATTTTGTAACCAACTACCAGTACTATATCAAAACGTCATTTGTCTCACTAGCGTACCACCTTATTTTAGTTGCCTAGCCCTTAGCTCGGTCACTAACTCAGTCTATATATATTTATATCACTTGATTTTTATAGATTTACAATTAAGTTGCTCGTTTAATCCTACACACTGCAAAGCTTATACATTTTCTATAAGTTATCCTTTCGGTTTATTAGTTTAGTATAGCGTCTAGTATTCCTAGCCTTTTTTATAGCTGTGTAGGGCCTAAGTCCTCTATAGGGGACTTAGGTTAATTACTACTAACTTTTTAAGTCTTTAGTGCGGGTAGCGTAATATAGGTAGTCTGGGGGCGGTATAGTATATAAATCTATTATAGATTAAGCTATATATTTTTCTTAAGGCCTAGCCCTTGCGTATAGTATTAGCCTATATTCCTTTAAATATATAATACCGCGCCTAGGAAATGTACTTAGTATATTAGTATATTAGTATATATTACGACCTTACGCTACCTATATAGTAGGTATAGGCTAGAGAGCTTATAAGGCATTCTAACTAGCATCCGTCCAGTTACAAGACACTATTACTATCTTTTTAGTTTATATAGTCGAGTGGGTTGGGCTTGGGCATAATAGTATATTAGTATATTGCGCCCGTCCTTACATTTCTATATTTCTATGTTTTAAACCTATAATATAACTAGCTATGTAACTTATCTACCTCTTATTCTATAGCTTGATTGGTTTTAGCGCTTCCCGTACTATCGTAACCAACCCATTTATAGTAGTAGATTCAATTTACCGTCCGACCCGGTCCCCCTAATGGGTCTACACAGACTAATTCCTATGGGAAAAGCTTATATTACATTAAGAAAACCCATTTTAGGTGAACAAAAAACCTCCAGGGGAAACGTAAGAGGTAATACTTCCAGATAGCATCCGTATTACATTAACGGGAGAAGAAAAACACCATCAGGTTACTGCTTTGAGACCCCCTTGCGCGGGAGTATCTAAAGTACCTATCTTGCCCCGTCTGCCACTTAAACTATTTTTGCTACGTCTGGGTATTGCCTATATAAAGTTATGTGCCTATCCCTAGCTCCTTTTCCAAGTCTCCTGTGAATATCTCCTAATAATAACGCTTGCGCTCCGCCTGGGCCTGCATGCTAAGGTCTCTTACCCATTCCTTTACTAAAAGGTTTCTACAACGGGGTATATATAACTTGGTATCGCTTTTACCCTAGGGCCTAAACCTAGGCCCTTGCACCTATTTATAAGGTATAGGAGGACGCTCTAGTATTTAATAGGGGGACCAGTCCCTATAACTAGATACCTAGGTTACCAGGTAATATTAAAATGGGGGGCCTCTGCTACGCTTAGGGAGCGGATTGTTTGCGTATATATGTGGTTGCTATGCGGTGTATATAGTATTTGTAGGAGGGAGGGGGTACGCCGGAGGGATAATTGCTTGTCGATTCGAATAACCGAACGTGTATAATAGACGTGGTAGCTATATTCAAACTTTTTGCTGGGGCTCACCCCCCAGTAAAAAAATTTCACACCACCACCACCACGTCGCTGCGTAGGCGCTGCGTAGCCGTACACACGTCTCTGCGTTTGCTCTAGTAGTCTATTAACACGATCCAAACGGAACATCAATAGTAACTGCCAGGTTCCCGGGCTCCACCGCGTGGAGGTATAGAGGCCGATTTCATCGAGCCCACTAACCCGTTTATATCTCTCCTTAATAGTTATACTACTAATATAAGGTCCGTAATACCTAGGTTTTCTCCTTATAGGGATTTTTCCTATAAATAGATGGTAGAAGCCTATATAGACCTAAAAAAGGGACCAAATCGGGCAATAAATAGAATTAATAATAATAATAGATATAATAAAGGAAATGGAATTTTATATAATAGCTAATAAAAGCTATATAGATAGGGTAGACCTTTTATTTAATACTAGTTTATATAAAAAACGTTTTATGCCAAATCTTTAAGGGGTAGAGGATAGTATTATAATATATTAAGAATAGGTATAGGTATTAGTACAGGCAATATAGAAAAAAATACTCAAATAGGGAAAGGCTAAAAGAGTAAGATAATTTAATTTAAATAGTAGAGCTAGAATAAGTAAAGGCTAAATTAAAACTAAAACTTTTAAAGCCTAAGGCTATAAAGGATAAGAAGAGTTATATAAGTTAAGATACTAATAAAATTAGAGACCTAAGTAAATAGGCTATATTCTTTAGGTAATATAAATAACTAAGCTAGGTAAGCTAGGAAGATATTAAATTAGATAGATTAAGATAATTAGATAATTAAGTAAGCTAATCCCACTAGGTTTAGAAACTGTAGATGTTTTTACTTATATAGCATTAGATAAATATTTAAGTATAGTTATTTCCACACTTAGATAAAATCCTTATAGTTAACTTAAAGTAATATTAAGTAATTAGTATTGGTTAGTATACACATTATATACAAGTATTGTTAAGTTATTTCTATAACTTTTATCTATACTAAACTCAATCCTGCGAAAGAGTACCTAGTAAAAGGCCACTAAGGACTTAAGTGAAGTATACTCTACGTCGCGTGTTAACAGATTTAATCTAGAGTTTAAAGATAGAGCTTTAAGCTCCTAATTTGAACTAGTGCTAAAGACTTTAGTTTAGATTCTATATACAATATAGCTTATAAATTTAACACAATTGCTGATCTAGAGGAGCTTGAAGAGTTTCGTCTCCCTAGAACGAATGTGTGACCCGGTAGCGTATGATGTCGATTCAGGTCGGGCTCTTTCAGCAACGCTGCGACGGTGCATTTAAGCCTCCTGATGGAGGGGGCGGGAGTAGCAATATGCTGCTCTAGGTGAAAAGACTCTTGAAGTGGAAAAAGGTAAGATGCGAGGAGGCACCCATACATAATCCAGCCAAGGCTCCTGACTATTAAGGGCCCAGGGCCGCTACGTTTGCCTGAAAGACCTTCGCATGCCAATTATAGCCAATGAAGTGACCTGAACTGCAAGCCAAAATGAAATTAAGCATACCCAGGGGATCGGAATATGTCGATCGGTAGTCCGTGCACCGATTGTAAGAAAGAAGGACTCGTGTGTAGATTGATCTATGAAGAAAAGAGACTATTTATAACGTGGGACCCCAGGAAGCGAGACACCCCCCCAAGCGAGACACCCTTTATCTTTAAATAACACCGCCTTAACAAATAATTTAATAAAATAAATTTGTAATATAATAATATAATATATATTAAATAAATTTATAAAATAAAATAATAAAATAATATATATGTTTGGATTTTAATAAGTTTACTAAGTTTATACCAAAATTAGTAATAAATAAACTATTTACTAGTTAAAAGTATATATTTTTATACTTTTTATATTTTATATATATTTAAATATTTGTGATAAATCTTTTCTATATATAAATTTAATATATATTAATGCTATTAATATAAAAATTTATTAAAAATTAAATTAAATTAAAAATTATACAGTATACTTATATGTTATACTTATACTTACAATTATTTATAACATTTTTTTATTTTTAAACAATTTTATAATAATATGTATATTTATAAAAAATTATAATAATAGTGTAATAACAGTGTAATACATATATATATAATATATATATTATAAAAAGTTTAAGTAATTAGAAAATAGTATAATAGTATAATAAGTATTAAATATTAATAAAATAGCATTTTTAAATAACAGTAATATATATTAATGATAAATAATAATAATAATATTATTATTATATTAATATTATAGGTATAAAAATAATATATTTTATAAAATATTTAGAATATTTAGAATATTCAAAATACTTATATATTTTAGTAATATTTTATATGGTTTTTTCGGATTTTTTATTATTTAATATTACAACTATATATAGGTAACGTTATAAAAATATAAATAATGCTATTTATATATAAAATTATGTATATTACTTTATTTAATATTTAATATAATAAAACTTTGTAAATTTTATAAACTATGCTTTTATTGACTAATCTTACTTAGTCTATACATTAAAAAAATATAAAAGTATTAAGAATAGGATATAAAAGCTATATTTTTATAGTGATAGTGTTTTTATTTTTTGAATGTTTTTTCTAAAATATATTTATATATATAATAATAATTTTTTATATAGAGATTATTATTATATTTGTAATTAGCAAACTGTTGTAATATATTAAAAATATAATAAATAAATATAAATATTAATATATAACACTAAGTTAAGAAATTACTATAATATAATATAATATAATATATATTGCCTTTTTTAAATAATTTTATTAAAATAAAAATAAAAAAATTCTTTTATTTTTTGGCCTAAATATAATTTTACTAATATAATAGTTTATATAAATATATTTTATGTTTTATTTAAGAATAATATTACCAAAGTTATTAAAGTTATAAGTTAGGCTAAGAGTGTCTCGCTTCCCGGTGCTTGACGTTACATGAAGGTGTAGACTAGGTCGGTGACCGAGTCGGTGACCGAGTCAAGGGTAAGACGGTAATAAGTAACTCCGATTCAGGTCGACAGAATAGGTAGTGGATTAATCTCCGGGGTAGCGTGTCCAAAGAAGCAGAGGTTCTTGTAAGACTACATGTACCTAAGCTAGCTTGCATGCGCAGGAAATCCTCCCACGGTACCATCTTCCTTGCCTTCATCGCTGCTATGAATCCCGACTGGTTACTGCGGACCGGCGTCAGAATGTCCAAGCTGCTTAGTGTGCTCGCTTGTTTGTTGGTTTGCCTTTTGTTCCTCAAGATCCATCGCATTCGCTGCATTAGTAGCGCAACTCTTGATCTCCTCCGAATCAACCTCCCGCGCAATAGAACGAAATCTTTCCTTCCAGAACAACCACCTTTCCGGGCAAAGGCCAGGCTTGCCTTTATACAGAGGACCTGCAGCTGTCACTCGTTTTAGAGCCTCATCGTCATCGTCATCACCATCCTCATCCAGTCTCCTCAGGAGTTTAGAACTGCTATACTCAATCCACTGCGCCGCGGCAATGATACGAAATTCGCAGAAATCCCGAGACTTGGGTGGCCGGCACTCTAGCGCATCTCTGAGCGACCAAATAGCAAAATGAACCCAATTAACGAGTCCAGAGGCTAGAAGGCGAGCGGCAAAGCAATTCAGATTGACCCATTGGTGAAACGGTTCAAAAGTATCGTCCTCTTCTTTTGGTTCTTGACAAGCAAGTCAGTTTTGACATTATCTGTATGAAAAAAATGCATACCGAGCCAAGCTTCTTCCAAAGTCGTATCTAGTGTTGGAAGGCCAGTCCAGAAACATATATTGTATCCCTGCAGATTGAGATTAGCATATACAAGTCGCGAGAGTAGTTGAAACCTAATCTCATGTACATCGTTAGCGGTAATAGTGGTTGGTGGTAATGAGCTTAGATCTTTGAAAAATTGAATATATCTTTCCTGGGACGGGTGATCATGCGGTATTTGCTTCGCGATTTCGATGAAGATGCAAGAAAGTTCCAAGAGAAAGCCTTCCGGCTCCTCAACATCTTCCCCAGCTTCTTGTACAGCTCTTCGTTTCATCGGAGTCAGGTTGTCAATAGCCATGGCCGCCGATTCTGGAGAGACTATGCTGTCAGGCTGAAGATAGTGGTTCAGAGCATCGAAGACCTTTTGTTCAATAATCCACGGATCCGGGTCCTGTAATGATTTGAGGTATAAATTGAGCGAGGCCATGGTGTGTGTATCAAGATTTCATGTCCGAAATCATCGTTCTCGTAGGTTATACGAATTCTTATTCAAGATGAAGTTAGAGCAGCCCGAGAATTTGCGGGGTGGGGTAATTGAAGGACCACTCTTGGCTGGTTGGCTACATTCGCCCATATACGCCAGGCAGACTGTTGGAATTACAAGGTCATAAGGTCACAGCGGAGGTGTCTTGAGGGTCTAATTGATGATAGAGATGACGCAGACGATGAATATTGATTGATTCGTGATGCAGTAGATGCGGTTGATGTCTATCTAGATTGCATGCAGAGCTTGACCTCGCAAGGTGTCCAGAGCTTAGTCAGCACCTCATCGCTAATTTCTGACACAGACAGCCCATTCACCAGATGAACGCCCAGTTGTGGGTCGAAGAGTCAGATGAGCACTTTCAATTTCTTAGCGAGACCTAAAAAACAAAAGTCTTTTAGTTTTTAGCTTAAATAAAACTTTTTTAATTTCTTAAGCTTTTTTTAAAACAACTTTAAATTATTTTAAAGATAATACTTATTTAAGCATGGATTAAATTTTATAATTTACCATAGTGTGGTAGTGGAGAAAATTAAAGTCAAAAAGGGTGAGTCTTGGTGATTTTGGGTGTGATTTTGGAAGTGTTGGGAAACTAAAAATGAGTAGAGTCATTGGCTCACACTGGTGTATGCCCGCATCGATCGGGTTCCTTTTGCTAGACATCCTATCGACACAGCTCTTATTGTCCGGATTTAGAAATCGATCTGTCCCGCGACGCAGTAAGTTTTAAGGATTATCAATCCTCCCTTCTCCCATCCTAGTCTTATCCCCTATATACACTACAGAATCCTAGTTTCGTGCTGAGAAACGATTCTAGTACAAGCAAGCTTGATTTACGCATCTGACTCGAGTTTTGTTAAGTCTCCTCCGTTAGCAAGAGTAAATAAAAGGCAATAGAAGCAATGAATGGTAATGCAAACGTAAGCATTCATGACCAGGCGAAAAAAAAAAAACATTAACAGACACAACAGGCCTATGTAGCTCATAATGCGGTCCTTACCGCGCAGACCAAGGGGAAGAATCCGAAGAGCGATTTGAACAGAATCCCTGAGAATGCAGTCAGAGCATAACTGGATAAGGCTCCGAATCCAAGAGAGACTGGAAAATCTGGCTATCCCCACCGATACAAAGACAAGGGTGGTCTTTTCAAACGCTCAGATACCAAAAATAGCAACAGCGGTAGCAGGAGCACCTCCAGCGCTACCAGCGTTGCCAGCAGTACTACCAGTCTCTATGAATACCCTGTGCAGAGAGATGGGAATGGTTACAACTTTAACAGCAAGCCAAAGGGGAGCCCTGGGCCTTTCCGTACTGTCACTAATCAGAACAAGAGGCTCAAAGGTGTTATGTGTCATAATGGAGACCTACAGACAATGAACACAAATAAAGGATTCTTTCATCTTTGTAAGGAGAGGAAGTAAGACGGGCGAGTGGAGAATTATTCGCGGAATGTGTTGTCAATGTGCTTCGACATGACTTCAGGGGATGATTCCCGGTTTCTTCGATTTCTTCGATATTCCCTCGCATCGGTTTTCATTTTGAACGAGGTTTGTGATAAATTACGGCTTCTTTATAAGGTTAAATAACAAGATAGCCATGGAGTTAGGTAGAGCCCTATTGTATGGTACTAGTGTGTTCGCGAAGAATAGAAACCCCGCCAATGCCGATGTCTATAGTGCTGAATAATAACTAGATTTATATACTAAAATATAACCTAATAGTAAGAGATTTATAATAAAGAAGCTTAATATAGTTAAGTAATAACTCTAAAACCTTTAAGAAATTCGCCTAATACTAAACAAGGGTGTTATACTAGCTACCTTTAAAGAAATTAACTAAAGGCTAAACGGGATTTAGACAGTAATAATAAATACGCTTAAAGAATATTATCCAATATTAAAGCTAAGCCTTTATATATAGTATATATAGTCTATATAATATATAACCCTTATTACTAGCTAAAGGCAATAAAAAGAAAACATATAAAAAGCTAAGGCTTTAAAGATAAGAGATAATATAAAAAATAATAATAATAAACTAGCTAAAGAATACCCTTAAATATAAAGTAAGGAACAACTAGAGTGTTATAGGACACCCCCGTGACACATTATACACGTCTACCTGTTTCTACCAACTTAGCAATTAAAAACCGACTACAAGACCGCAATTTGCCGCAATCTATAGTAATCTAACGGCAATCTACCGTATTCTGCTATATTCCGCTAAGTTCTACTAAATCCTGCTAAGTTCTGCCAGAACCCAAATCCTGCCAAGTTCTACTAGGACCTAAATCCTATTTTACTCCATGTACGTATTAACTAAGCAACTAAGTTAACGATATATACTCTTTCTTCCCGTCTTTTTACCTTCTTTCCTTACGTAACGTTTTAACCTCTTTATACAGTTTATATATATAGCTTAATAATATCTACTTTGCTATATATTGTTAGCGACTTAGTTAATTAAGGCATGAGTACGGCAAGAGGGACGCGCAATAAACAAGGATCTAAAGCTAGAGAAAGGAAAGGAGATAGTGGTAGCTTCGCCCGACGTTATATACAATCCTCTAGTTACGTAACGGCAATTATCTAAAACTATATAAAACTGTCTACGACTGTCCGCTATAGTCTACTGATATCTATTAGCCACAATCCACTAGTTTCTACCAGCGCCGTAACATTACCCGCCCTCTCTGAAAAAGCCTGCCCTTAGGCTTTATACATCTATATTATATCCATAAGGTATTCTTATCTTTATACTTAATAGGCAGCTTATTATCTTTGCTATTTTAGCACTCTATCTACTTATTAAGGTACTTTAGGAGTCTGGGTTTATTAGGGTAATAGCTATAAAACTCCTAAAGCCTATAGGGACTACCTATAAATTTCTATATAGGGTACTAAGTAGGGTCTAGGTTATACCCTTTCTAACTAATATAATATTTTAACGTTCCCCTTATAAGCTTATAGGCTAGTATTTCTTTAATTTCCTATTTGTTATCGCCATTAACTTAAATTGGTAGGGGAGGTTTATTCTTTTATCTAGGTAATAGGTTGTTTACGGCTTTCTATAGTTTATTTAAAGAGAAAATAGAGTAAACCTTAATCGAATCTGGGAGCTTTACTTTATATAAGTTGCCTATCTTCTTAAGAACCTTATACGGTCCTGCTATCTAATAGTTTAGCTTATAGCTAGGTTATTCTATCTTCTAGTTCTTTATTATAACCTAGACTATATCTCCTATAGTAAAGTTAGGCTCTCGCCTATACTTATTCGCCTACTATTATATTAATTTCTAGGCCTTTTCTAGATTTATATAGGTTATCGTCTAGGCTTTTTTTAAGCGCTTAGTGTACTGCCGTGCTTCCTTATAAGATAGTTTTTCGCGTACGGTTTAGGGTCCTTCTAGTCTTTCCTAGTTAAAGCTTATATGGGGTAAGTAGCCTATTTTTAGTTAAATAGGGGCAAATCCTGTAGAGTCGTAGGGTAGAGTCGCTTAGGTATAGTCTATTAGGGGTAGCAGTTTAGCCTAGTTATCTTAAAAGTAGTTAATAAAGGGCTAAAGTCTCTAATCTAAGTATTAATTTATAATTTCCATCTAACTATTTATCTAGGAGTAGTATACTATAGAAAGCTTTAGCTTAATGCCTAAGATCTAGGTAAACTTATTCTAGAAAGCTAATATAAATTACGGCCCGTAATTGGATATAATAGTATTTAGTGGTCCATAGATTTGGTAGACGTAGTAGATATATAATTAGACCGCTTCTTTAGCATTAATATTCTTATAATATAGGATTAAGAACGGGCGCTTACCAAAGCGGTTAACTAGAATTATAATCATATTATATCTGTTATAGTTTATAGGTAGCTTATAAAAGTCTATAAAGATATATTACTAGGGGCATTTTAGTATTAGAAGTAGTTTTAATAGTCCTAGGGTTTTATCTCGTAGGATTATAGATCTATAGTAGCTATCGCTATAACGGAGCCTTGTAGTAGGAACTACGGTGGACTTGTTAGTGGGCTAGGTATATAGGTATTGTAAGTAAGTTAACAACGTAATAATAACTAGTAGAGTGGTTACCCAACAGATTAACTCTAATTATATTCTAAGAATTACTATAAGGAAGGAACTATCTAGGTAGGGACTAAGGGTCCTTAAATACACAACCGTACTCCTAAGAAAGTCGTTGCTCTATCTGCTCTGTCTACTCTATTCACTCTATTATAGATCTCGTAGATCCCATAGATTACACAGATTATATTACGTGACTTTGCTTACTATTCCTTATTATATAGTTCTATGGGTTCTATTCTAGACCGTGCTTATATTAACTAACTAGCTTCCTTTAACTCTTCTCTAAGTAGTTATAATATTATACTTAAAGCGTTCGTAACACCACCTCCCTTCTCTTTATCTTTATCCTTAAAGATACCTAGTATCTCTAAGTTGTTTACTAGAGGTATAATATCTATCTAATTAATTTAGTTAATATTATTGCTTATAATACCTAAAGCACCTTCTTCTTCTTTAACTCTTTATTATGTACGTATAGTCTCTTCTATACTGTTGCTTAGTGAAGTAATACTATCTCCGTGTTCTTGTTATATAAAAGAGGGGTTGGTTTATATTACGTTGGCAAATCCTTTATTTTAACAGCCCTCTTTTTATATAGAGTGCACTAAAGTAAATATTTAATTATCTTGCGATATTTGCTTAATTTCTAATATTAAGTATACGCGTCCTATAACTCTTAATAGTCTCTAAGTTCCCTAAGTAATTTGTTATAAGGTCTTATATTTAATTTGCCGCTATAAAGCTTAATAGTAAGCTATTTTTAGCATTGCTTGCGGTCTAATATGCCTTAGAAGAGTTTGCATATATTTTTAAAGCTTAGCGTCTAGCTTATACCTATCTTTAGCGTTTAAAACATGTCTATAAGAAGGTTCGTTTAAAGGAGTAGAAACTTATTTAATAAGGTTTATAGGAACTTAGTAATAAAAAAACAGATTCTCTTCTAATAGAGAAGGAAATAACTCTAAGTAGTTCGGCAGTCGCTCTTTCTAGGTCCCCCTTAAGTAACTTATTCTTTAGTAATTCTTCTTTATTAATATTACCTAACCTTTTCTTTTTTAATACTCCTATACCTTTCCTATAGCGTTCTTTAGGTTCTCTAGTAGCTCCTAGGTAGTCTCGTTATAGCCTATTTACTTTACTTCGTACTATATTTTATTATCTACGTCCTTATAACTAATAATCTTTAAAACTTACTATTTATTTTCCTCTTGTCCTTTATACGTGTCTGCTTTATAGACTAATAGCTTAATATTCCCGTGTGCTAGCTTTAGTATTATAATATGCTATATAGGGTAGATCTTTATCCTAGCTAGTAGGTTTGGCTTAGGTATAACTAATAAAAATTTCTATATAATTTTAAAAGGTCCTAGTCTAACATAGTCTAACTTTTTACTTAGTTGTTAACTCTTAAAATTTTTATATAGTAGCTATACTTTATCTCCCTCCTTAAGATCTAGTCCCTTAGATCTCTTAGTATTATAGTACCTTTTTATCCTTTACTATACTACCTTAGCTGTTTCCGTAAGGTCTATATAAAGATTTATTAAACTCTTTATTCTTTACTTAGCTATACTATTTATCTTCTTTACTTAATATAGTAATAATAAGGTCCTTAGCTTATATCCGTAATTCGCCTTAAATAGTAATATACCTATTCCTTTTTTTGGTGTTATATTATATATAAACTATATAATTAGTAATAGTAATACCTAATTATTCTATACGTAATTAATATAATGCCTTAGATACTGCTCTAGTGTCTAATTTAATCTTTCTGTTTAACTGTCTGTCTATAAATAATATACGGTAGAAGTTACTGCTTAAACTCCTTACTTTGCTAAGAACACTTCCTAAAATACTGCTATAAATCTTAGATCTCTATCTAATATAATCTTACTTAGTGCTCTATATCTTATAAACACTTCTTTAATATAGATTTTAGCGATATCTTCCGCTAATATTTCTTCTATATATGCTATAAAGTATCCCTACTTTATAAGCTTATCTATTATTACTAAGATCACGTTATAATCTTATCCGGTAATAAGATCTCTTAACTTTAGTAATTTAATAATAAAGTCCTATAATATAACCTCCTATAGTCTCTCTAGTATTTTAATAGGTTATAGCTCTCTATATAGCTTATGCCTTATTGGTTTATTTCTTTAGTAATCTAGATATTCTTTTATAACTTACCTAGCTAGTCCCTAAATTCTATTAATAATATACTTCTCTTAGAGTCTTAATATTAAGCCTATAGCTCCATTATATCCTTAAGTTAGTCCCTTATAAAATAACTTAATAAACTCCTTTATAATAGATCTTAGTATATATATTACTTCTTAATTTTTATATTGCTTTAAGTTTAGATCTTCTACCTATATATCTTAGATTTTTTATATCTAATTACTCTTTAGTAAATTATGGATCTGTTCTTCTTATATTGCTATAATTTTTAGATAATTATATCTAATTAATCTATCTATGTCTTTTTGCAATAAAGCCCCTAATAGCTTTTTATTATTCTATAGTTTAGTTTTTCTACTTAGAGCATCTGCTTATGTATTCTCTATACCCTTAATATACTAAATTTTAAAATAGTATTCTATAAGCATCTCCGCCTATCTAACTTATCTATAATTAAGTTCTTTTATTATTAGAAACCCTATTAGGTTTTTATAATCCGTCTTAACTATAAATAGTTTTTCTATACCTTATAAGAATAATCTCTATTTTTTTAGTACTGTAACTATACTTAATAACTCCTTATTATAGATGTTATAGTTTAGTTCTAGTAGTGTTATCTTTTAACTATAGTATACTATTAGGTGCTATCTATCTTTATATTTCTATAGAAAGCACGCTCCTAGTATATAGTTTAATGCATCCGTTTTAACCACTGTCTTTAACTATAGTTAATAGATTTTAAGAACTAGCTCCTAGGTAAATAACTATTTAATTTTTTTAAACAATTCCTTTTATTCCTCTCCCTATACCTATAGTTCTTCCTTCTTTATTAATCTTATAAGTGGCTTAATATCCTTTAACTATTAAGCTATAAACCTTTTATAGTAGTTACAGAACCCTAAAAATAACCTTAACTATATTATATTTTCTAGTTCTTACCAATTTACTATAGCCTTAATCTTCTTTAGATCTATACTAAGTTGGCTTAGTTTAATAATAAATCTAATAAAATCCGTCTTCCTAGTAAAGAACTTATATTTCTTAATTACTACTAGCATCTGCTTTTCCTATAGTCCCTTTAAGACCTATTTAACATATTCTCTATATTCTTCCTTACTTATTAAGTAGATAATAATATCGTTAAGATATACTATAACAAATTTATTTAAGTGTTCTCTTAATATATTATTAATACGCTTCTAAAACATTGCTAATGCGTTTATAAGCCCGAATTATATAATTAGTAGTTTATATAGTCCTTCCTTTAACCTAAAGGCTGCCTTTTATTTATCGCCTTTCTTAATCCTAATCTAATAGTATACCTATCTTAGATCTATCTTCGTAAAGATTTGCGCATTACTAATCCTATCTTAGATTTTACTAATTAAGGGTAAAGGATACCTATCTTTCCTAGTAATACTATTTAACTGTCTATAGTTAATACATAGCCTAAGTTTTCCATTTTTTTTTAGTACGAATAGTACTAAATATCCCGCTAATAACTATAATAGTCTAATATATCCTTTTTAAAGATTTTCTTAGATAAACTCCTTAAGTGCTTATAACTCTTTTTCTATTAACTTATAGGTTAGGTAAAACCTTAGACTTATTTCTAGTTCTAACTTTATCTTATAATCCTATACTATATACTCTAATAACTTTTTACTTTTTAGTGACCATAGCTTCTTACTATACTTGTGGTATTTCTTTAGTATATAACTTAATCCTTAATTAGTCTTCTTATATATTGCTCTAACTTAGTACTATACTAACTTAGTTTATTATTATACCTTACGTTATTATATATCTCTAATATTAACCTAACCTATAACCTAATTAATTTTTAGATTATATTCCTATAACTAAGGTATTCCTAATACTACTTTATTATTCCCTAATAGTAATATATTAAAAGACATCTTAACTTATCTCCCTTTAATAGTTATCTAAATTAGTCCTGTTTTAAGATTAATAATGCCTCCTCTATAAGCTATTAAATCTCCTAAAATTGTTACTAATAGATAAGAGTACTCCTTTTACCTGTGTAGTAGCCCTATTCTTTTAACTACTGCTAGTAAGATATAATTCCTTATTGCTCTACTATCTACTAATACTTTAAACTACTAATCTTACTATTTAACTCTTAAATTTAGGTGTTATCCTTAAATTCCTTTAAGGGTCTAAGGCTCTATTACTAGCTTCCTCTAGTCTTATAAGCCTCTACTTTTCCCAACTATTAGCTGCTTAATCCTATTATACTTAGCTTATTCTTTAGCCAATGCCTAATTTACTTTTTTTCTTTAATATACTATAGATAGGTATTCTCTAGACATTCCCACTATTATTATCTATCTAAGTATTCTTCCGTAAGGAATCTTCCTAGTTAAAATATTAAATCTCCTTCCTTTTAGACTTCTGCTGGATGCCATCTATATATACACTTAGCATTTTTATACTATTATTTATCTATTATCCAGTATATCCTTATAGGGTATTTCCGATTCTTTTCCTTTAGATTTTTATATATTTTATATATATTATCTATATATATAATCCATAATAGCGTATAGTATACTAGGTGCTTTAGATTAACTCTTAACTTATCTTTATCTTTAAGTTTAAACCTCTATTACACTAATTTAAATATTACAACTTTATTTACAGGTACTAAGACGCGCCTCTTACTTTTTTAGTCCTCTAATCGTTCCTCTAGATCCTTTAATATTATAATTAAGGCTTCCTTAATATAATTTATTGCTTTTTTCGTAATTGGGTGGTCTTAAATAACTTTTTTATCCAACTATATATAGAAATCTTCCCACTTATTATTATATCGTTGCCTATACCACTTTTAGTACAGCTATTAGAGTGTATACGGTCTGTCCGTAAGGAAGTATCTTCTTATTACTACGTTATAACAGCCTTTTATATATTATTCTTTAAACCTAATAGGAATCCCTAAATCCTCTTCTTATTCTAGTTTAGTAAGCCACTTAGCTCTTAGTATGCCTATCTTAGGTCTATTAGTAATTCTTTATATAGGTACTCTATCCCTTATACATCCTAACGTGCTAGATTTCTTATCTAGTTTCTATTCTTACTATAAGGTAATTCTTACTCTAAATTCCTCTATAGTTTCTTTCTTTTCGCGTTTTATAAGTAGATTCTTAAAGTCTTCTTACTTCTTAATCTTAATATTAAACTCTTAATCTTTAGTCTGAATATCTTGTTTAACTAGTAAGTTCTCTAGGTCTATATATCTATCTCTTAATCTAACTACTGTTTATATTACAGATTCTCTAATTTATAGTAAAGCCGCTTACTTCTTGCTTATAGGTGTCCTTATTTATACTCTAAATTCTTAACCCCTTGGATTTTTTAATCCTAAGCTTGCTTCTTTCTTAAGTTGTACTCTAGCCTTAGTCTAACTAGGCTTTACTAGTATTCTTATCTCGTCTTAAGAGTCTTAAATCTCACTTATCTTATTTTAAGAATTTTGTGCTATTAGAAACACTTATCCCAAGCCTATTTATATATTTTTAAACTAAGCTGCTACCCTACTCCATCGGTTTACGTTTATTGTAGGTCCTTAAACATACCTTATCTCTTCTTAAGAATCTTAGTTATCTCTTATCTTGTTTTAAGAATCTTAAGCCTTTAGCCTTTTATCTTTATTAAGTAGTAAGCTAACACTAGCAGTCGTTTGCTTGCTTAATTATCTCTAGATATTACTCCTTCCGTCTTATAAAGCAATAGATGCCGTATCTAACGGTGTTATAATACCCATTACTAAACCTTACTCTATAGCGGTCTTAGTCTCTACTTCTATTACGTTATTAAGGTTTAGATACCCCTAGTTAGTTCCTTTACTATACTTATTACTATTAATTAATAAGTACTCTAACTTTATTATTATTATTACTAATTATTATCTATATATTGCTATAATATCTTAATCTAGCTTATAGAGTTAATCTTATTCTTTATCTAACTCTTTAGTTTCTTTAAGTCCTCTTAACTCTAGCTCTTATAGCTAATAGCTTACACTATACTTAGTGTCTTTATAAATTTAGTATACGTTATTATAATAAAACGTAAAACTTTTAATTAAATACTCTTTTATTCCTTATAGTACACTATTATCTCTCTCTATATATATATTACATACTATTAGTCTAGTTCCCTTTACTACGTAATAACTCTAACTACTTTTATAGTCTTTAGCGAAATAACCCTATTTTCCGCAATTTATATAAGCTCCGTTTTTAAACCATTACTTTTGCTATAGAGTCCGCTTAAATATCTTCCGCTATTAAGATCCTTAGTTTAGCCTATACTTCTTAGTCCTATAATTACTTAATCCTTAACTTTTAGGTTTTTATAGTTGCTTTCCCTATCTCTTATAGGTTTCTTTAGTACCACTTAGGTCTATTAGCTTTACGCTATACCATAGTTTCTAATTTAGCTTTAGTTGTTATATACTCTACGTCTTATATAACTATAGAACTCTATCCTAGCCTCTTTTAGCCTGTTTTCTTTAGAAGATCCTATTATTAATCTTAATCGCTTAATCTATTAATTTTCTTAGGGTATCCGTATCTTTTATTAGAATAATTACATCCTAGACTTTAGCCTTAAGTCCCTATTTATACTATGCTATAAGCGCCTTATTGTTCTATTTAACCTATATAGTAAGTATTTAAAACTATATTATGTACTTAATTACTAAAGTTCGCTATATTAGGTCCTAAAGCTTTTTCTTTATTATAGTTATTGCTTCTAGGTCCCTAAATATCTATATTAATTATTCCGCGAATCCTACTTAGCTAAAAAAACACAAATTATACCTCTTAATTGGTAGTAGTTATTCTGTTAGTCTATATTTCCGTTAAGTAGGGTTTAAACTATTTAAGTGCTTAACCCATTAGGAATAGTCCTGCGTAGGCTATCTAATCTATTATTATAGCTAACTTAGCCCCTTCTTATATAACTTTAAAATGCATTTACGTTAGGAATCCTTTAAGCTTTAATCTCTCCCCTAAGAATTATTTAATTAAAGGTAACTTAACCTTTACTACTCCGATCCCATTAAATCTTTTTTTAAGTATTTAGTTGTTCTTATTTAACCTATTAATAATTTTCTATAACTGCCCAACCGTAACTAGTTGTGAGTTAGTATCTTGTATATTTATATCTCTACTTAACCTTAAAGTAGTTGCTGCCGTTAACGGCGTTATAGTGGCTGCTTTTAGTGGTATATTATTTAACTTATTAAAACTATAACTGTGGTAGTAATTATGTAACGGAGCCTTATAGTAGAAACTACAGTAGACTTATTAATGGGCTAGGTATATAGGTATTATAAGTAAGTTAATAACGTAATAATAACTAGTAGAGTGGTTGCCTAATAGATTAACTTTAATTATATTCTAAGAATTACTATAAGGAAGGAACTATCTAGGTAGGGACTAAGGGTCCTTAAATACACAACTGTACTCCTAAGAAAGTCGTTGCTCTATCTGCTCTGTCTGCTCTATTTACTCTATTGTAGATCTCGCAGATCCTATAGATTATACAGATTACATTACGTGACTCTGCTTACTATTTCTCGTTATATGGTTCTACGGGTTCCATCCTAGACCGTATTTGTATTAACTAACTAGCTTCCTCCAACTCTTCTCCAAGTAGTTATAATATTGTACTTAAAGCGTTCGTAACAATTGCAGTTCCGTATATAACGGTTAATATTTATAACTATTCCAGGCCAGTAATAGCAGTTACTAATAATTTTTATAGGTTTTATTTTTCTAAAGTAGGCTATAGAGACCTAGGTATGGGTTTTGGCAATAAGCCGGGTCCGTAAGTTCTATTTCTTAGCTACTACTAGCTATTCCTAGTGTTTAAATAGTCCGTTTTTAAGGGACTATAGGCTAGTAACGTTCTTTACCTTTTTATAGTACTCTTATAGAGAGGGGGTCGTTTAGTTAGCCTATAGTAGTTTATTAATAAAGTTAAGTTTAGAGGAGTTAATAGGATATATCTTGGCGCCTAAGGAGTCTGTGCTTAGTTCTGCCTATATTTAAGAATTAAGGTATTCTAGTTATAGTAGCGTCTAGGTTTATAATAAGATCTTTATAGCCATCTGGTTATCTAGGTCTTATTTATACCTTATAAGAGCGTCCGCACGGTTTATAGCGCCTAGTCTATATATAATAAAAAAGTTAAACTAAAATAGGGTATCTGCCTAGCGCACTTATTAGGCTATAAGGGCCTTATAATCTAAAACTACCTTAATTAGCTTAGGGGTTCCCTTTAGCTATACACACTAGTGCTAAAAGCTAGAGATAATAGCTAGCATTTCTTTATTATAGATATAGGAGTTTAGCTTGGCATCTATTATAGTCTTTAAATAATATATAATAGGGTACTATTCTCCATCCAGTTACTTCTAGAAAAAAATACCAGCTATTACGCCGTCTAAGGCGTCAGTTTCTAATATTAAGGGCCGTTTTAGGTTAAAATAGGTAAGTAGGGGAGCCGATACTAGCCGTTTTTTAAGCTTATTAAAGGCCTGCCTATATATAGCGTTAAAGTAGAAGGGCTAGTCTTTTCTAGTAAGACAGTTAAGAGGCCAGGCGATCCTGTTGTAGTTCTTAATAAAGTATTAGTAGAAGTTATAAAGACCTAAAAATAATTATACCCCCTTTATAGTCCGTAGAGGTGCCTACTAGTTAATTATAGCCATTTTCTCTAGGTTGGTTTTAATTTTGTTTATACTAATAATAAAACCTAGGTACTTTATACGCTTAACACTAAACTTTAACTTCTTAATATTAACCTAGAAGCTAGCCTCGCGAAGCCGTTATAGGACTTTATAAATATACTCCTTATATTCTAGCTCGTTCTTAAAGTAGATTATAATATTATCTAAATAGGCCGTATAGAAGTTGTTAAGGTAGTTAAAGAGTATATTGTTTATATACCGCTAGTATATAGCTGGTCCATTAGTTAGTCTAAAAGGGAGTACTTTATATTTATATATTCCGTAATAGGTTTAAAATATAATAAAATCCTTAAACCCGGGGTTTATTTTAATTTAGTAGAAGGCCTAGCAGATATTAAGCTTTATAAAGACCTTAGCTCTACTTATTTAGGCTAGAGTTTTATTAAGTAAGGGCAGCGGATAGTGGTCCTTATAGGTTATATTATTTAGCTTATAGTAGTTAATATAGAAATAGAGTCCTCTATTTAGCTTTTTAATAAAGAAAATAGGTAAAGTAAAAGGGGCTTAGCTAGGCTCAATAAAGCCCTTATTTAGGTTATTAATAAGATACTACTTTATGGCCTATAATTTAGTAATAGACTGCTTATAGAGGGGGCTAAAGCTAAGGATATTTTCCTTGCCCTACTTAATCTTAATCTTATAGTTATAGGGTTAATAAGGTGGAAGTATATTAGACGCTACTTTAGAGAATATATCCTTAAATTTCTAGTATTAATAGGGCAGCTTTTATTCTACTAGTTCCTTATCTATAAGCTCGCTTTCTTATCCGCTAAGCTTACCTTTCTTTTCCTTAATTATTTAATTAATTTTATATAAGCTAGTTGTAAAGGTAACGGTATTAGGCTAAACTAAGTTCTGGTAGAATTCTATAGCACTAATATAGTAAATATTAACTAGTGGGAGGTCCGCTGATTTCTTTACGGATATCTGTTAAGTTGTATTTTGCGGTATAAGGTTTATAGCCTTCCTTAGCTTACGTTCTATTTTCTATAAGTTATCTTTCCTATCTATTAGTTTCGTATAGCGTCTAATATTCCTAGCTTTCCTTTATAGCTATATAGGGCCTAAGTCCTCTATAGTTAACTTAGCTAGGTCACTACTAGCTTCCTAGGTCTTTAGTACAAGTGGCGTAGTATAGCTAGTTTAGGGGCGGTATAGTATACAGATCCGTTACGGGTTAAGCTATATATCTTTCTTAAAGGCCTAGTCCCTACGTATAGCATCTGCCTAGTAAATAGTATTAATCTAAGGCCGTATAAGGTTTTCCATTATAATACTAATTTCTTTTATAAAAAAAGGGGTTAAGGGTAGGGTTTCGGGCTAGATAAGCCGCCTCCTCCGTACGTTAAGCTATAAGCCTAAATAGGCTAGCTATTTTCTTCTTAAGATTATATTATAGCTTTCCAGGTCCGTAATAAGGAAGGGGATATTATACTACCTTTATCTATTAATACGAAGGTAAATCCACAAGATAGTTGTAATAGGTAGCCTTATTTGCCCGTTATACCCATAAATAGGAATTAGTTTAGGTAGTTCTTTAGTAAGTGCATTTAAAAAGTTAGCTAACTTTATGGTATATTAGGTGTCTATTAAGGTAAAGTTATTTACTCTAGAGTTAGCTAAAGCAGAGGTTAAAACTTAATATCTATTATAAAATAAAGTATAAGGGATAGTGCAGCTTCTTTTACTAACTAGCCGACCTAGATTAACATATAATATATTAATCCCTTTTAACCCTAAAGGAGAGTCTTCCTCTAAGGTTCCTTTTTTTCTAACTTTACGCTATCCTCCTAGATTAATAGGACCTTATCCACTTTTATGTTTATTAGGCAATTCTTTATATAGTAGCCTTTCTAACTATAAAAGAAGCAAGCT
Source organism: Cenococcum geophilum 1.58 (assembly GCF_001692895.1). NCBI lineage: Eukaryota > Fungi > Ascomycota > Dothideomycetes > Gloniales > Gloniaceae > Cenococcum > Cenococcum geophilum. The sequence continues at coordinate 102,986 of NW_027137674.1, forward strand.
CCTTAATTACTAAGGGCCTATATATAGAGGTTGCTATATATAGGCCGAGTATTTACTAGACCTATAGTAGGACTAGCTATATAGCTAGCTGCTAAATTGGCGGCGGGCTATATAGGTAGTACTATAGGGGTTACCGATTGTGCTAGGACATTATAGGCCATTTTAGTATTGCTTATAGTCTAATTTAAAGGGTTTCTAGCCTTATACCATTTAGCGCGTACCTTAATTTAGCGGAGGCCTTAGTTAATAGCTAAGCACTAGTCCGTAAGTTCCTTTAGCGTCTATATAGTAGTAAAAACTAGTAATATAGCTTATTATAGGTTTAGAGTAAGCTTGTTAAATAGGCCTAGTATTAAATCTTTTTAGGGAATTTAAGCCTAGCTAGCTAGGTCTAAAAAGCAGGTCTAAAAAGCCGAGAAGGTCTCTATCGTTTTTATATTTAGGCTTTTATTATTAAGTTAGGCGTTTTATACTTTAAAGGGGTCCTTATAAATAGAAAATAGGTAAATAATTATCTCTTCTTTAGAGAGGAAGGGATCTGCTAAGTCCTGTATATATTATAGACGTAGGTACGTTTATACGTCCCTACCGGTACGGCTAAAAACATAGGCCATTTTAGCCTAAGTAGTAGGGAAGTAGTCCGTATTAACTTTAAGCTTATTCTATAATTAAAGCTTCTAATTATTAAATATAGGGTTAGTTCCGTCTATAAGCAATAGGGGGTCCGCAACCTTTACGGACCGCGATAATGCTAATACTATATATTAGGCTAGGGTTTTAAAAACTATAGCAAGTCTCTAGGTGTCTAATAACTCTTCGCTAGGTATAGGGTTTTTTTTAGCTTTAAGCAGTTCTTAAAGTTATTTAATTTCGGCATTAGCTGCTATAAGCTCCTCCTAGAAGTTTAAGTTAGTTACTATTTTACCATTAGAGGTATTTAAGGGTTCTATAGCTGCTTTACCAGCTACTATATTTCTTAGCATAGTGGTATAATTATTAGGGTAACTTTTAGTAGGATTCTATAGGGGTTCTAGTCTGTGCTTATTCTATAGGTCTTATTATTCTTTTCTGTTCTTTAAGTTCTAGTAATAGTCTTTAGGTCTACTTCTATATTCCGTTCTTATTTATGGTCCTATAGATATATTTAAGTTCCTTCTTAGGAAAAAAGGGTGGTTTGAGCTTTAAATAATATTAGTAACTTAGTTAATTAAGGTATAAGTACGGCAAGAGAGACGCGCAAGCCTATATAATTGGTAGTCTATAAATAAGGATCTAAAGCTAGAGAAAGGAAAGGAGACGGGGGCAGCTTCACTCGACGTTATATACAATCCTTTAGTCACGTCACGGCAATTGTCTAAAACTGTGTAAAACTGTCTACGACTGTCCGCTATAGTCTACCAATATCTATTAGCCATAGTCTACCAATATCTATCAGCCATAGTCTACCAATATCTATCAGCCATAATCCACCAGTTTCTGCCAGCGCCATAATATATATTATCGCCCCTTATACTTACTCCGTAATATAGAGATAGTCTATAAATAAATAAATAATTAACTTAAACCTCCTATATAATAAGGGTCTTTGGACTATAATAAAATAATAAAAATAAAAAGTAGAAAACTTATAATAAAGCCTTAGAGTAGATACTACGGTAGACTTACTAATGGACTAGGTATATAGGTAAAGATAATAATAAGTTCTAACTATAGAGTAGGTACCTAATAGATTAACTTTAATTATATTCTAAGATCTACTATAAAGAGAGGACTATATAATAAAGCCTTATAGTAGTAGACTTATTAATAGGCTAGGTATATAGATAGAATAAGGCAATAAGCTTTACTGTAGAGTAAATATTAGGTAAACCCTAAGTAGATAGTTATATAGCTGTAAGGTATAGGCGACCTAGAGATAACCTAGGGGTAACTTGCCTATAAGGCATATACGCTATATATATTTAAGGAAACCCCTTTCTTATCTTATATACAGACTCCTCCTTTTCCTTAAAGAATTTGTATATCTATATAATATACCCTATTATTCTATTAATTAGACTCCTTATCTATATCCTTACTTTATATTTAAATCCTTACTAATCCCCTTAGGAGGATAGCCGGTTTAATTTTTCTATAATGCCTCTAAAAAGAAAACCGACGCCTATACTCAATAGTAATACGCTAGCGATATAACTGTAAAACGCCTTAGGATTTAGTGTAGACAAAACTACTAGAAGTATACTAGTAGAATTTAAGCTACTTTCTAAACCTTAAAACAATTAGATATCTATAAATACTAAAGACCAGTTTAACTTATATACTTAGGCCTAATAGGAGATTAGCAAGATTATTAATATCTTACTAAATACTACTAATATAAAGGAGCTAGACGAGCTAGCTAAGAAAATAGCTAGATTATAAAGTATTATTAATTTAATAAAGCCCTCTCGTCGCCTCTTTAGCAAAGAGTATAAGTTACGTGGTAAACGCATACGTTAAATAAATCTTAATGCCCTAGTTAAGAAGTTACTATTTAATATTAGCAGTACTACTTAATAGCACTTTAACTAGTAGATTACCGCAGTTAAAAACTAATTTAAGGTTAATAATACTAACTATAACTATAAGCGACGCACGCGCTAGGCTATTAAAGGTCTTATAAAAGAAAAGACTATTACTTAACTAATTTATTACTAGCTAGGTACTAAGAATAAAGGTCCTTTACTATAGGATAAGTTTAAGACTATAATCTAAGAGTATATTAGGAACCCTATAGTAAGACGCTTTAATAATGCTACTATATATTATACGGCATTTATAAAGGAGAACTAGAGGTTTAACGTCTTCTTAGCCCGTATATATAGCTTAGTAGACCGCTTCTTATATACCTCTTTTATTAATCCTAAATAATAGGTAGATTTTTAGTCCTTATACCTCCTAGCCTACCTATAAGCAGAGCTCTTCTGTTAAAACTTTATTAAATAGGTAAGAACTTATAAGGCACATTGCTAGGGTATATAGTAGGGAGTAGGTAAGCCAAGCGTAAGTTACAAGGAGAGTTGGTAGAAGAGAACGATATAGTAATAAGGGTAGGCAATAGCCTAAGTATAGAGAGAGACGAACCGATAAGGAGGGAAGGGCTAAAAGATCCCTTACAGAACTGCTAAGGACCTCTTTGCTAAAATCTGCTATATAAAGTAATTGCTTAACACTATAAAGCTTACAGAAGATTATATAGTTGGTAGTAGTAAACCCACGCGTTTAAAGTGTAGTTATAGTATAGGCTTTATAGAGTTAGTTTTAGGGAATAGAACCTAAACAGGGTAATACTTTCTTAAGTAACCCCTAGGGAGACTACTTAAAAGCTAGACAGCCTAGCGGTCCCCTTAGACGCTAGTACTATATATATAAATTAAAGGAGGCCTATAGATAGCTATTATAAAGAATACTAAAAGTAAGCTAGTAAAGATAAATTAGGCCGGCTTTTGGAAAACCTAAAGCCCTAATAGTGTATCTCTTCTAACTGTAACTAGGGCTTAATATAGAGGGGGAAAAACGTATTATAGTATATATTGCAATAAATACGCCCTTAGGTAAAGTCCGCCTATATATATTATATAATCATAGGTACTAAATTAACCTTATTAATTAAGACGTCGTTTATAGGTTTAACCTACCTATATACTACGCTCTATGTTTATATAAGTCTATTATATATTTTCTTAATAGCAACTAGATAATAATCTAAGATACCTATAATCTATTACGGGACTGCCGTTTTATACACTACGCTATATACATAGCTGGCGTTATAGGGTTCCTTTATTTATTTACTTAGTAGATAGTTATCCGCCCCAATTGCCCCTATATAGATTCGCCATAGCTATATTCCTTTCAAGCTCTCTAGAAATCCTCTTAAGTCTCTATAAAAGCCATATATAGCTATTAATTCTTTAAATCTAATGCTTGTTTATCTAGCGTTTGCATATAATACTTCGTCATCGTAATATAATCTAATAGTTACTATTAGCAACTCCTAGGGTACCCTTCGTACTATTAGCCCCTAGACCTTTTAGGGTAGCTTATTTAATTGTTATAATATAGTTTTTAGATAGGATTGGTTTACGGAAGTAGATTTACTAATTAGCCTTTATTTTAGACAATTTATCCAAGGTATTTTCGACTCTAAACGCCTCTAAATAGTTACCCTTAATGCGCCCCTAGCAGATATTAAGACTAGTAAAATAGCTTATTCGCTATAGCTAAAAGACTTCTTCTTTATACTGTTACGGCACTATTATAGACCCTAATTAGGGGCTCGGCTAAGCCGAGCCCTGGCGCCATGTATATAAACATGTCCTTTTCTCGACCTTCTTCCAGTCCTCGTCTTGGAATTCTTATTTACTGGCTACCAATAGATTCTGTTCTTTTGACTGAGTCTTTATATATACTAGTTATAAATATAATAGAGGACCTATTGTTACTAGTAGTAAGTACCTATATAGACCCTCTAAATATAGAGATATTAGTTAGGAATGTAATAGAGAACTTATTATTACTGGTAGTAAGTGCCCGTGTAGACCTTCCGGTACTAATATAGATTACCTATATTTAGGAGGGAAGCAATTAAACCCCTAAAGCCATTAAGTATACTGTAGTAGAGCTATATATACTCTTAATGCGAGTATATCTATAAAACGTATATGGGCTATATCTATCTCTTTACTGGCTCCTAGAAGTACAATATATTCTAAAACCTTAATAATAGTTCCTATTATATTTTTAGAGCTATTTTAAGGGATATTTAAGGAGTAAGTAATAGATATATAAGTCTAGGTATTATCTCCTAAGTTATTTAGGTTATCGAGAATAAAGATAAAATTACTTAAGTAGTATTTTACCTAATAGGGTAGTTATAAATAGAGTATTTAGTATAGTCCTTTTATAAAGAGATAAAATATAAATAGCGTAGTTTAAAGATTAATAAATAAGTAGTATTTTTAGTAGGTAATACCTTTCTAGGAAAAGCCTATTAATATTTTTACTATATAGAATATATCTTTAATATCTCTCTTAAGTAGTAGATATCTATAGCCTGTAGAAATAATATAGGCCTAAATAGTAGTAACTCTAGTGTATACTAGTGCTCTATATTCTTCTAGAATTATATTATTAACAAAAGATACTAGTAGGGAGGAGAGATTATAAATTTAGCAGTATCCTCTATCTAATTTTAGTACTAGGCCAAGAGGTAAGACTATAATAGGCTTTACTGCAATTCTAATACGTCTTTTTATAAGCTTTAATATTATCTTTTTAAAGATAAAGTCGGCGTTATTTTAAGAGAAGTTATAGTTTCTCTAAGATTTTAGGATAGAGATAGATTTGGCTTCTATTTTATAGCTATAGGTTAAAATACCTACTAAAATAGCTAGTAGATTACCTAAGTAGCTAAATAGAAGGGAGCGCTATACTAAGATCCTCAGCGGTAATAGAGAGTAGTAAAGAGCCTTTACTTTTATAAAGGTAAGGAATAATAGTAATATATTAGGCCTAGGTCCTAGGTATATAATTAATATTAATATTATAGTTAGGCTAGACCCTACTTAATAAAGTTTACCTTACTATTTCTAGGTGTAGGCTTTAGATAATGCGGCGTAATATTTTCTATACTTTAAGTACTTATATAGGTATTTATAAGCTATATTATTGCAGCCCTTACTATTAAACTTATAGTAAGTATTAGGGGTATAGAAGGTATTTAACCTAAGTCTCCTTAAGGCAGTAAAGCTAATAATACTAGATATTATAAGATATAGCGCTATATACTAGGCTAGTATTTACTAATTAGCGGGCTTTAGTTAGCTATTAGTTATTATAAAGGTGTAATAGTTAAGTACTAGATTAAGTATATAATCTATTTATAACGGTACCGTTACAAAGTCTAGTTAGGGGTTCGCTTAAGGCTCGGCGTATATATATAGAGGTGTCCTTTACCACTCCCTACTTCTTAGCTTAATATCCACATTAATAGACTACTAATTGTACAGGCTTGCGCTTGCTGTATCGCAGTACTATAGTCTTGATTAATTAAGTCGCCGTAACACTATTTAGATATACTGTTTATTTAGAGAAGTATATTAATAATAAGGTCTGACAGGTATATATAGAGGGTGCTAGTAATAACTATATAGTTAGTAAAGCCTTTAAACTAAATACCTTTATATATAAATAGCTTTCTATTTACCTTTACCTTTCTTATATAACGGCGCTGTTATGCGTTACCTAGCTAGGAGCCTAGTTAGAGGTTTAGCTAAGGGCTTAGCTCTATATATATAGATATACCCTCCTTCCTACCTTCTTCTACTCCTTATTTTAATATTTAAGTCTATAGACTACCAATTATACAGGCGTGCGCGCGTTATATTACCATCTTAGTACCTTAATTAACTAAGTCGCCGTAACATCTTATAACTAGAGTACTATTCTTAATTTATATTTTATTAATAATCTTAATTTAAGCGGTATAAACTTAAAGGTAGGTAAGGTTTACTAAATTAAAGGTACCCTTAAAAATATCTAGGTAATTCCTTTTTATAACGCTAGGAAGGCAAAGTTTAAGTAACTTTACGTTAAAAGGGAGAGGCTTATTAAGGTTATTAGCTATAATGGCCATTATAGTAGCTTAGAGGGCCGAAGTAGCTAAGCCTAACTATAATTAAGCTATTTAAGCCTAGTAGTATTTATACTAGCAAGCTTCCTCCGCTAGGCGGGCTTTACGCTCTTCCTTATACTTCTAAATCTCCCTTTTATCTTAGGCTTATTCCCTTTACCCTCTAGCAATTTTATGCTCTTCTACGGCAGTAGCGCGTATATTGGCTTCGGACGGCATTATCGGACTAATAAAGGAGAATGTAACGGTTGTAGACAATGGTGTAGTTAAGGTAAGTCGACTAGATAGGTTTGCTTATTAGGATTATACGCGCGTATAGGTATCCTAGTTAGTTATAAGCGGTTATAAAATGATTCTCGAACGAATAAGTAATAAATATTAACGAGTTTAACGATGTTAAAAAGCGAATTAGCCACGTAGTGAGTGCGTTCAATATTTCCGAATATTGTTAAAGGTCTTAGCATTATGCGTTACTAAGATGGACACTGCCAAGCAATATATAGACACTAGCATCTACTCCTTATCTTTATATCCGCGTTAATAGACTACCAACTATATAGGCTTGCGCTCGTTATATTACAGTACTAGAGTCTTAATTGGCTAAGTTGCCGTAATAGTTATAATATAGGGAAGTTATAAAGAAGAAATGGCGGGCAGTACAGAGAGATCTTAAGTAGTGGAGGATTTAGGCTTGGATTAAGCTTAAAGGGGGTAATAAGTATAGGGGGGGTGCTATAGAGGCACCAAGTCGCTTAAAAGCACCTAAAGTGGGAGAGGATAAATGGGAGGGTATTTAGATTTAGAAGGCGGCGGAAATTTTCTTAGCGGACAAGACTTTTAAAACGCACCTCCGTATTGCTTAAGGGGTCGTTTAGTTGCAGCTTTAGATTGAATCTAAAGGCTTTAGATCAGAGCCGATCTAAGGCTTAAATCTAATTCTGACGCCATCGTTTAGTTAATCTAACAACTTTCCAATCTAAAGCTCCTCTAGATCGGTAAATTTAAAAGCTATACTATATATAGTAGTTAAACCAAGGCTCTTGGCGTTAGTTTAATAAGGAGCTTAAAGCTCCTTATTTTAAATCTAGTTTAAATCTAAAGGCTAATTAACAACTGCTTGTAATAATAACTCCACCTACCCTAATCGCGACGCTATTTTAGTCGCGCTTATATATATTTTATAACATCCTTATTTTAACTCTTATAATCGCAATAATATTACTTTTATACGGTGTTTGTACTTAATATACTAATATATAGAGAGGCATAAGGTAGATAACGTAGTTGCTCTATAGCTATAAGGCACAACCTTTAAATATTACCTAGATAAGGCCCTATGTATTTAAGAAACTCTTTAAATTTTTTTTAATTTTTTTTTTAATATCCATTGTATTGTACTACGTACAATACTGCGCATGTAGCCTCTGGGCTATGGCGCTATAGTTCTATATACATAAATCCTTTCTAGGCAGCTTAATATGTACTAGTAGCTATGTCCTAGTAGTTTATAAACCTCTAGACTAGAGGTTTACCGCTCCCTAGTAAAATACTAGGTTACGACAACTATTAGGTAGTATTAAAACAGTAGAAAAACGGTAAAAGAAACGGTAAACGAATCCTAACGCCTGCCCCTGTACATTTTATAGTTTATTTCTGTCCTTTTGCTTACTACTGTCTATTTACTAAAAGTCTAGTAGGAGTTACCTCCTTCTAAAGCTTCTGCTTCCATTAGCCACTCTCTAGTAGCTATTTTTGTCTTACTTAGAAATAGAAAGAGCGCCNCTCTTCCTTTCTCTGTACAAAAGAGCTTCTCTAGGNAGAGAGAANAGCTTAGTTNTCTTTGCATTTCTTTTCTCTCTTCCCTATATAGTCTGCATTCTAGTAATAGGTGCTTAGGAGTCTATATAGCTCTANAGNCCTTAAAGCATNTACCTTCTTTATCCTTCCCTATTGTCTTAGAGAAGGATTTAAAGAAGCCTTTTCCTAGTTTTAGTTNATAGAAAGCTGATTNTAACCTTTTAGGATATTTATCCTTAGGGGCTTTAAGAGATAAAGAGTAGTTTCCTCTAGAGATCCTAGTATAGTGTTTTCCTTTATTTTTTTTCTGTTGCCAGCTGCTTTCCACTGTCCTAGTATTTTTTCTCTTGCTGCTCTCCCTATATAGGCTAGGGATGTATAAAGAAGATTGTATTTTCTTCTAGAGAGGCTTTTTAGCTAGCTTATCTGCTATTTCGTTTCCATAGATTCCTACTAGCTAGATAAGAGCAGCTTTGCGTAATTTTAAAGACTAGTTCTTGTCCCCCTGTAAGAGAATTAAGCTGTAATCTTTTAATAGCTGCTTGGCTATCTATAAAGATATAAACTTGTTTCTCTTCTAGTCTTTGTTGTTTTAGATATTCTAGGGCCCTATAGACTGCATAAAGTTCTGCGTCCATAATTTCCATATAAGGCCCTAGATTCCAATTTGTTGCGTATTTAATCCTATTTCTCTCCCCTATTTTACATACGGCCGCTACACTTGATTTACTATCTTTAGAGCCGTCTATATAGTATATATCTACTAGGTCCCATTCTAGGGATTCTTATAGATTTTCTACTAGTCTTAGATGTTCTTGTACAGCTTCTTCTTTACTACCCCTAGAGATAGAAAAGAATGCAGAAATAGGGAACTCTTTAATTAGCTATAGGTGTATAGCGGCCTTAAGAATATAAAGCTTCTATTAACGGCTAAGAAGCTTATAATATTCCTAATAATATTTAGTAATAATACCTCGTATAAGTTACTAAATAAGGTAACTTAGTACTTATCTATAACGATCTACTAGTAAGTATTTATTAGCCACTAGCTAAACTTCCTATATTAATTTACCGCCCTATAGAGCCATATATAAAGTCTTTATTAGCCTTTTAAATTTATATAAGGAAGTTATACGGCTTCCTAAAGATGTTACTCTAGAAAAGATTATAGATAACCTAAATAATATTCTTTCTTTACTAATTATATTAGAGCCTTTAACGGTACTTATTTTCCTATTTCTATTAAGGGCGGCTATATAATATAGGCTCCCTAGCGTAGTAGAAAGGGAGGATTAATGTAGAACATACTTATAGCTATTAACTTTTAAATAAACTTTATATACGTTCTAGCTAAATAGGAGGGTATGGCTTATAATAGTAGAGTAATTAGCTCTACTAAAGTTAAAGGGTTTAAAGCCTTACCTAGTAAATACAATATTATAGATGCCGGGTACTTTAATATACCTATTATAACGGGACTAGCCTAGTTACAGTAGGAATGTCTTGGTGAAATACTCGATAGATAAATTTCGACGCTTTAGCCAAATTCTACTAGATCAATTAAATTTTACCAAAGTCTGTCGAAGACCGCGTGCGTATATACGTACGCATTAACCACCAAGCCCCTAACTATTTAATTATATAAATTTCTTGTTATTCCTTTCTCTTCTTTATATAATGTCTTGTTCTTAGCAAGAGCTATATACCCTTAGATTTAGATAGAATTTATATTATTCCTTTAAATCTTCCCTAAAGTCTCTTCGCGCCCTTATATTATATTACGTTAAAATAACTACTATTAAAATAGTAAACAAACTTAAACCCTCCGCGTTAACTATAAGCATTATAGCCTTAGTTAGGGAATAGTTAACTATAATATAACAGTCCTTTACGGATGCTTTAGCCTAATAGCGAGCAATATTAGAAGGTTAGTACTAGTAATTGATAGGAACAATCCATAAAGAACTCTATAACCTTAAAGCACTTACGTTAAAGACCCTAATAGTAACACCTATAAATAAAATAAAAATAACTGTATATAAACCTAACCTGTTAAATATAAACCCTAAATTAGTAATGGCAACTTAATCTATATCTATAATAAACCCAATACCTACTATAAAATTTAAAAAGCTCCCTAATCCTCTAATGTTTAATAGAAATTAAAATAACCTATATCCCTTTATAACTAAGCTCTATCTTAAACTTTTAATAAACTATAATTAATACCTTACTAGGCTAGTAAGATTAGCTATGGAATATCTTATTTAAGTAAAGACGCTATATAAACTATAGACCCATTCTTCCGTAATAGCACCTTTATTAATTTTAAAATCTTTATCTCTCTATTAGAATAAACGTATAATAACGCTAGCCGCGAATACACAGCTATTACTAAACTTAAAAACCTATAATAACGAAACTAAGACTTTACTAGCTTCTTTTAAAAAATTTAGGCCTTATTAGTAAACTAGATTAGAATAAAGCCACTAGAGTTACTACTCTCCATTAAGCTATTTTAGATAAAATTAGAGTATAGTTAATAGGTAGAGAACTGCTAAAGGACTTACCTAAATTTACTATAATGTGTTAACGAATTAATAAGGACCTTTAATATAATAAATAAACTTATTTTCTAAAGCTAACTATACCTCGCGTTTAAAACTCTATAAACCCGGTATATACCCTAAAGCGTAATCTATCTCTAAAACTAAAAAGCCCTATATATAACCCTATAGACCTTAACACTACTTAATCCTATACACCCTTAGGAACTAATAAATAAAGAATATAAGCCGTAAATAGAGAATGCTTTAGATATGGTAAAAAGGGATATATTTAAAGAAATTACTAAACTTACCCTTTTAAAAGGGTCTGACGTAGTTCCTCTTAGTCTTTAAATTATACTTATTTTATAAATTATACTTAGTCGCTATAAATTATCTTACCTTTAGTTAATTTAGAAAATAAATTATTCTAGGGCTAAGTCGCGCCTTAAAATAAGAAGTAGAAGAGTATAAGTATCTAGGCTCTTTTAGCGCTAATATATAATATAACTTCCTTAATATACTTAGTAAAATTTAAATACTTAGAAAATAGAAGGAAGTATAAATCCTTATAGATAGCGAAGCTATTAGTATGGGCTTTATTAATACAAACTACGCGAAAACTTAATGCTTAAATTTAAAGAAATTTAATAAGCCCTAAGGCCTAAAAGGCTTTAATGGTAAGCCTTTAATATATAGTAAACTAACATACTACGCTCTTATAAAGATGCGGATAGGCAAATACCTTAAATATATTTCCCTATTTATAACACCCTTAAAGCATTATAAGGTAATACTTAAATATAGATAGCTAAAACAATATAACCCTTTAATTAGCTAGGTTAAAGAAATACTAAAATTCCGTATAACCTACTGCCGAAGTTATTACTTAAAATACTACTTACCCTATAAATATATACACAACTATTTAAATTTAATATAATATAAATTACCCTTACTATAAACCTTAAACTAATATAATAAAGTTATAACTATTAATTATGGTAAAGAATGCAAAGATAATATATTAAAACCCTTTAAATTTTATATAATATAAGCCGCACTCTTTTATTTATTAATAAGAAAACGAGACTATAAGATCTTTACTATAACACTAAAAGATATTAAAAAGGCGTTAGAACTAAAGCAATATATTAACTCCTAACCTCTTATACCTAAAGAATATTATAATCTAATTAATACTGTTGGTATGCTTTAACAACGTGCAGAATACATATATTACAATGATATGTACTATGCGGTGTTGTAAATAGATATTGTCTTTCAATACAAAGAAGGGTGAGGAACTTAAGGTTCCTTACCATACTAGTGCCGCGGTGACACGTGACGGCAACTTGTGTTACGTAACGGAAACTTGCCATACATGGCGGCAATTTGCCTCCTATTGCAATGCAATATATTCTAGCTATACTAGGAGTATTTTAGAAAATGCGGAGGACTAGTATTCTATAACTGTGCAGTTCGAAAATCTATATATATACTTCTCTTTCTTTTTTTCCTTCCTTCCTTCCTTCCTTCCTTACCCTATGCCTTTATATTAGTGCTATTGTTAGTAGCATATTCTACCTATTCTACTATCTTTAACTCGATTCGGTTTGTGTTATGCTTAAGAGCTAATAATGGTTTGCTTTTAGTTATAGCGTCCACAGGGTTACTGTCTCTATTAATCTACTTAACTTTAGCTATTTCGCGTCTTTTATATAACTAACGTAGGCATATAACATCAATTATGAGTCTCTTTTCCTATATAGTTTCTAGTTTAATAAGGCATTTATAGATCGACTTTAAATCGGTATAAAGAATAAGCAGTAGGCTAATGTTAAGTTGTAATTCGACTATGGCCTTAATTGCAGCGCTGATGTTGAAACTATGGGCTATAGTATATAATTTGGAGGCTAGTACGCTTCTAGTGATTTTCTTACACTTGACTGAGGACTAGTGGACGATGTTTGCCTTATTTAATAAGTCTGCTAGTACTAGGATGTATCTAATCTGTAATAAGAGATCCTTATTGTTTGTAAATAAGGAATTAGTAAATATAAGTAGTTGTAATGTCTTTATATTAAGTTTAATAAAGTTTAAACCTCTTATTAGGTTCTTAATTTGCTACTAAATTCTCTTATTAAGCAGTTTTGCGTCTTTCTCGTTAGGGTTAATTACCTAGGCAGCGTAGGATAAATTAAAAGAAGCTTTAGGCTGGTATACGGACGCAATATAAGCTCCTTTTACTTATTGGGCAATGTATTAGTCCTTAAGTGTAAGTGCTATATAAATAGTGCCTTTGGAACTAGTTGTTGTAATAGCTTCCTTAATATTAATAAGGGTTAAGTTCTGGCATTGGCGCTTCTGTGTAAGCGTGATTATATAATCCTATTGTTAGATAATGCCTTTATTAAACTTAATTGGGTGTTCCAGCGTAAGTTATTCGCGTTCCTTAGTTAGGAACTTAGCTTTTTTAATCTTCTTTTGTTCTGAAGCTGTAAAGACTAAGTTAGCTAGTAGGAGGGTGTTATTAGTCTGTAAACTAACTATTCTGAAATTTGTGGGGTTATTAAGGTGGAGTAAGTAGGGGTTATAAGTAGATTGGCTTATGTTTAGTTTTTTAATATGGTGGTTATAGTAAGTCTTAAACTAATAATTGCCTATCTTAGGAATGCCGTATAAAGGTCTAACAACCTTTAGAATTGTGCCTTATAAGACTCTAAGTGCCGTATTAAGTTCGAGAGGTGCCCTAATATAGAAGTCTTAATTTAGTCTTATAGCTGATTGTATATAGGCCTATGAAATATCTTATAAGTAGAGATGTATGCTATTGTTTTAAGTTATGGCCGTAATATAGAGAATAAGGCGTTGGCTAACTTGTTAGATTATAGGTGATTAGGTTAATACAAGGTCTTTTTTTAGGTCATTATATGCCTATATAACTAGTCTTGACTTCTTAAAGGCTTTATTAGAACTGGGGTTTTTGATCTTATCAACGAATCTAGAGTTAAATACTCTGTTGCTTTATGGTATATCTTTAGGGTTGACTAGTTTAAAAACTCCTTTCTTAAGTAATCCCTTAATTTCCTTCTGGCGTGATACTATAAACTAATTAGAATTTGTAAGTTGATTATTGTCTTTATCTTATAGATATATTAAAATGTTTACGGTATTAGCTTTGATGGGGTACTTACGTGGTTTACCTTTTTTATGCTTAATGGGTTGAGGTCTAGGCTTAGTTTGAGGTAGGGGTTTAGGTTTAGTTTAAGGTAGGGGTTTAGGCTTAGTTTAAGGTGGTTCGCTTTTATTGTCTTCTAGTTATATATTCTCTGTAATCTTAGGGTCTACTAGATATGGTTTTACGACTATATTGCGGAAGTTAGTGGGTTTATAGGGAAGTTGTATAGTACAGGTCTTATTTTTAATACTAAGTAGGTTGTGCGGACTAGACTAGTAGCTAGGTTGGCTTATAGGTCCTTCTCTCCATACTAATATGGGTGAGTTAAGTGGTAGGTTATAGATTGCAGTTGTTTTAGGTCCATTGCGCATATTAAGGGTATCTGCTACTTAGCGCTTAGCTCTAAGCTTCTTAACTTCTTCTATAGCCTTTTTAAGAGCTACTGCTCGTTGTATAACTGTAGGGTTAGGTACGTCGGATTCCACTATGCGTGGGTAAGCTCCGAATACTAGTAAGGTGGGTATAAGACCATTAGGGCCTGCGGAATTATTAATTGCTTTAAAAGCTATTTATAGGGCTATGTCCTTACTAATATCTGGTAGTTTTGTAGTAATGATATAGTATATGCGACGGAGGGGGCTATAGTAGCGTTCTACCATTCCGACTAAATTGTGGGCTTTGATAGGTACACTTCTTATAACTATTCCAAATATTATAGCATATTATTTGAATTCCTTACTTATAAAATTCTTGCCTATATTATATGTGATAATATTAGGAGGTCCTAGGTATGTGTCGATCTAGCATATTCGTAATATATCCCATATATACTTAGCGCTAATATTTTACAGCTATCTGCTAGCTTAAAATTATATTCCTTTATTAACGATATATAAAAGGGGTGCGCCATTAATATATATAATATTAACCACAATTAAATAGTTGAAATTAATATTATTATGTAAGGTAAATCTGAATCTACTAGGCGACTTTTTATATTTTTAATAATGGTGGTAGTAGCGTATGAGATAATTTAAGGTCTTGCTGTTAACATTATGCCCTAAGTGTTTAAGTATTTATACAAGATGCTTAGCTAAAGGGTGGCTAAAACAGCGATATAGTCGCTTTAATTCTACGTCAGTAAGGTAGTAGGGGTTTTATTTAAATGACTTAGTTAAATAAGTATATAGGGATGTGTTCTAAAGTAGGAAAGGGTGGCCAAAGTGATATACAACGGGTACTTTACTCCGAGGGGTGATTAGTATATTTTTTAGGTTGTTATAGTACACTTATAGGTAATCTATATCTGCTAAGTAAAGTAAAAATAGGGTGTTAACCTTAATAATATAAAACTCGATTATGCTAATTAGGGTAATTACTTTAGCTAATTTAATTAATGAGGTTAATCCGATGCCGAACTATACGTTAACTATGCCTTGTGTAGTGGTATTAAGCTATACATTAGTATTAAGTCTTTAGAATGCCAAGAATTGGCTATATCCTACTATGGATTATTTAGATGCTTTTGTGTTAATTATTATACCTATAAACTTGTCTACAGTATAGCGGGATATAGATGTGGTTGTATTGTAGGTAAAGGGGTCTTAGTTGGTTATAAGAGGTATTATATTGTTTATAGTTGTAACCAAATGGCTAAAGGCTTTATTAGCTAGGGTGGCAGCTATAGAAATTGCTTTCTGCTATTCTACTTAGCCGAGGGAGGTATAGTAGTAATTAATATTTAGTTATAAGTTCTTGTTAGTTGCCTTATAACTTATATTAATAGTTAGTGCTTAAAAAGCTTCCTTAAGCTCTTCTTCTGAGTTAGTATCGTTATCCTTGTAATCTATAATATATTAGTTAAGTTATTTCTTAAATCGGTTGTTAAATTTGCTAAACCTGTCTCTATTAGCAGTTCTAAACTTAGCTTTAGACTCTTCTTGCTCCTCCTTAGTATATCTTTATAAGTAATATCCTTCCCTATTACATATAAAGCAATGTAGTTTCTTTTAGTTGCGGTTATACAGAGGGTTGTTACGGTTGCTACGGTTATAGTTATTATCTCTTTTATAGAACCGTCGGTCTGTAAAGAAGGCTTATATTTTCTCTATATGCTCTTTCTTATATGCTGTAATAGACGATTAAAGTTTATTAATAAGGGCTCTAAGGTTGTCCGGTGGGTTAGAGACTATATATCTATATACTAGTATTCCCTAGCAAGAAGTGATGATTTTATTATAAAGGAAGTCTATAGTTTATAAGGTAGGTTTAAGGCCATGCTATAGTTAATGAAGTCTGTAGATTAATAATTGGAGATATTTACTTATTGACTTGTCTATGTTTCCTGCTATTACTATTATAAGTATAATAGTGTTTTACTTATTTAGGTTCTTGCGTTAAAATCCTAGTCCTTTAAAGAAATTCTAAAGGTACTTATAAGCTTTAGTAAATAGTAGGCGGGATAGTTAGTTTATATAGAAGTGGTCTAAAGCTAGTCCTTTTAGCATAGTAGGGAATGCCTTAAGGTAGGCTTTTTAGGGTACGTCCGCTTAATTGCAGATGTCATAAAATATTATTAATTTGTAGTTAAGGCTTTTGTTTATGCTACTATATTTCTGTTCCTCTATATATATCTTAGCTGCATTTATAATTTCCTTACTATAGCCAGTTATAGTAATAGGGTGGTTCTCCTTATCTATAAATTATACGTGGAGTTGCTATATTATTATTGCAGGTTAAGGCGTAGTAGATAGTGTAAAAGTGGATATAGTTATAGATTGAGGTATAATAGATGGTGTAAAGGTAGAGGTAGTTAGTGTACTAGTTAGTTAGGTTGCGGTAGCTTTAGCTTATTATTACTCCTCTAAGGTACCCTCTATTATATATACCTTAATTAATCTTAATAGCGTTGGTCTATACTTATTATTGGCTAATTTAATTATCTCTTTATTCTATTTAGTTTAGTCTTTTTTTTATACTATATTATATAAAGACTAAGGGAGTGTTTTATTTCATTTATGGTTAATATTAACCTATACTCCTTTAATATTTAGGTAGTTATATAGTTGCTAAAGCTAGTTTAAGGGGATTTACGTAAAGATATTAACTGTAAAGTCTTTAAAATCTCCCTAGAACGATTCCTAGAGTATTAAGTTAAGCTAGTTATATATCTCTGTGTATAGGTATATCTTGCATTATAGGTAGTTAGTTAGTTTATCTTTAGAGGCTTCTATTAGATTAATCCTATTTTCCTATTTAGCTACTTCTTCCTCCTAGTCTTTCTCTATTCCTAATATCTTGTTTATTATATATTATTTAGGTAAGTAAGGGTGAAGGTAAGGGTGTTCAAAAGGTAAAGGTAGGGGAACGGTTAAGGAGGCGGCTAAGGAGGCGGTTAAGAAGACGGTTAAGGGGATGGTTTAAGTTGATTAAGTAGGGTAAAGTGCTCTGCGCAGTAGTTTTTTAAAATAGATAGAATGAGATATTTAGAAGTCGTTGTAGATACTAAATAAGTACTCCTAAGTAGTTTCTCTTCTTCTCTTTAACTAAAATAGGCTAATACGAAAGGTAGATGAGTATAACTATCTTCTAATCTGCTGTAAGGTGGATAGTATAACTGTCTTCTAAGCTATCTGCGTGTTTCCTAATCTATACGCGCTTACTAATTAGTGTTAGTATACTTTAATAACGTGTAGAATATATATATTACAATAATATATACTATACGGTGTTGTAGATAGATATTGTCTTTTAATATAAAGAAGGGTAAGGAACTTAAGGTTCCTTACCACGCTAGTGCCGCGGTAACACATAACGGCAACTTGCGTTACGTAACGGCAACTTGCCACACGTGGCGGCAATTTGCCTCCTATTGCAATGCAATATATTCTAGCTACAAATACGTTTAAGAAATAATTTATAAACTAATTACCCCTATATTAAAATAAGTATAATTTTAAGATAGAACTTAAACCTAGTATAATAATAAAGTTTGGCCCGTTATACGGTATGTTGTAAGAAGAGCTACTTATAATACAATAATACCTTAAAGAGCACCTAAAGAAATGATTTATTCGCCCTAGTTAATTACTATTTACCTTACCTATACTATTTATTAAAAAACCTAGAAAAGGCTTAAGGTTCTATATTAATTATTAAGCCCTAAATATAATTATAATTTAAAACTAATATCTAATTCCTTTACTTTAAGAAACGCTTAACCGCTTAGTAAAAGTATAATACTTTATAAAGCTTAACGTAGTTACTACCTTTAATTAAATCCGTATTTATAAAGGAGATAAGAAGTATATAGCTTTCTATATATAATAGGGACTTTTTAAATACCTAGTAATGCTATTTAGTGTAAAGAACGGTCCTAGTACGTTTTAGTAATATATTAACAATATACTTTACAAATTTCTTAATATATTTATTACCGCGTATATTAATAATATCTTAATCTATTTATCTTCGCTTTTTAAGTATTAGAAGTACGTCTAAGTAGTCCTTAAACGCCTATAAGACGCGGGCTTATAATGCGATATTAAGAAATATAAGTTTTATATATCTAAAGTTACGTACTTAGGCTTAATTATATCCCGTAATAGAATTAAAATAGACCCTAAGAAAATTGCTGTAATTATAAACTGGGAAAGTCCTAGTAGTATATAAGATATTTAAAGATTTCTAGGATTTGCAAATTTTTATTATTAATTTATTAATTACTTTTTAAAAATTATTTAGCTATTAGTAAACTTAATAAGGAAAAATATAGGATTTAAATAGATTATTAAATATAAATAAGCTTTTAACAACCTAAAATACCGTTTTATAACTACTTTAATTCTTACCTACTTTAATCTAAACCTTAAATATATTATTAAAATAGACTTGTCTAATTATATACTAGAAAAAGTGTTATCGTAATATAATAAGAACAGCGAGCTGCGCCTAGTAGCCTTTCTTTCCTAAAAACTTACTTCTACTAAATTAAACTATAAAATATATAATAAGGAACTGCTTATAATTATTAGATGCTTTAAATAATAGCGTCTAAAACTTAAAGGATTATTATTCCTAATATATATATTAACGGACTATAAAAACCTATAGTACTATAATTATAAAGCAATTAACGCAACGCCAAATTTGTTAGGCCGAATACCTTTTATAATTTAACTTTAAGATTATATACTAACCTAGCAAACTTAATTAGAAGCCTAACTAATTAATATAATAATTATAAAACTTACTTATTATTGGTTATATAGAGTAACTCACTAATAACAACTACTTAAGTAGGTTATAGTGATGATGGTTAATAAAGCTTATTTATTAGAGTGAGAAAGGGCGAGGAGCTTAAGACTCCTCGCTACACTAGTGCCGCGGCGTTACGTAATAACCGCTTGCCTTATTCCCGACACTAGCAACTCTTTTTTTATAGTTACCATCTATATATAAATACTACTTAACTAGCGTAATAAATATTAATCCTCCTTACTTACTATTGGGAATAAGGCAAGTTGCCGTTAAGTTAGATAAGTTGCCGTTACATAGGGCAAATTGCCGTCACGTGACGCCGCGGCACCAGCGTAATAAGGAACCTTAAGTTCCTTACCCTTTCCCTTAGATATAAGAATAACAACCATTATACTACCTATAACTTATAGATACGTAATATTACCTTATAACACCAATACTAATTAATAGTTAACTTTACTGTTATACTATAGAACAGCTAGGTCTTTTACTAAGAAGAGATAAGCTACTATACTAGTGCTACTTATACTAGAGGAAGCTATCTTTTAAGGTTAGAACTAGTCCTAAACCTTAAATAGAACTCTTTTATAAATCTAAGGATTTAAAGGCTAGAACTGGTCCTAAGCCTTCCTTAGATTATAGATTCTTATATCTATTACGTAGAATAACACATATTATAAGTTTTTATAATTTAAGGCTAGAACTAGTCCTAAGCCCTATAATCGTAAATATATATCACAAACGCGTACTAAATAACAATCCCTATACTAATAACACTTTCCTTTCTCTAAAAGTATGGCTACGCTAAATAACTAAAAAGACTTCCTACTATTAGGGGTAGCTAAGCATGCGAAACTTATTAATAAAAATTAGGATAAATTCGCCTTTAATATAATAACTTATACCATAAAATAAGTTAACGGCTTTCTTTTATACTATATTATATTCTACTAAAATAGATACTACGCCGATTTATAACTGTAGGAGTATTTTAGGGAGTATTTTATAGGATGGACTGCTAATACCTAGGCACTTAGTAACGTTAATATTGTTTAGAATTTTTAAGACTTCCTCTATAGAAATAGGGTATATATTACTAAGAACGGTAACCCAATTGCTAATAATATTTAGGCCATTATTATTAGTATAGAAGAACTAGTATAGACGGAAGCTAAGATTATACGTTAACTATAGAAACCTAAAACCAACCTATATTCTTTAGAAGGCAACTTTAATTTATATTAAAACCCCTAGAACGCTAATCCCCTACCTAAAGGTACTCTCCTACTAGAAGGTGCTCTCCTACCTAGAGGTACTATTCCGTTACTTCTTCTATCCCAGCTAACCGGTAAGCCTTTACTATAAGAAGTTATAAATCTAATAAAGGTATATTTGGACGAAGAAAAGAAGTTTAAAGGAGAACTATATAATATACTTGGAGCAAAACTATAGGTCTTCTATAACTGTTATAATAAGGTTAGAATTTAAGGCTACTAGTACTACTACGCTTTCTCTATTATATTAAAAGGACGGGTAATAATATTCTATTACGACTATATTATAAGTAAAAACTATAGCTTTAATATAATGCTTTGGCTTATTAGAGCTTACTTTAAGCCTAATAAGAATTGCCAACTTTATATGTCCGAATGGCGGGAAAGTATATTTTAGAGAGTTATTGCTTTTAACCTAATAAAGACTTATTTAGAGTGCCTTTAACTACTCTTTAATAAACTTTAGAAAATCTAACGTGGCCTTACTAAAACTTACTAAAATAAGAATAGCCTAAGGGACTAGGTTATCTTAGCNTNCNNTAGCGTTCCTAAGTNTAANTTAGCGCTATATAAACCTANNNANANATTTAAAGNAGTATATNCTAAGCTACGCTCNNCTATAGGTACTATAATATAAATATAAGAATCTTAATACTTTTATACCGAAAGCCCTACCTAACTAAACGTTCCTAACTAATATAATTATAACTAGACTAACTAAATATATAGCGGCCGTAGTAGGGAATACGGAAGAAGGTATAATTAATATTAACTATAAGGTAATTATAGAGGTCCTTATAGAGGTTTATTTTAAAGTAATTACTAAAAAAAGTGCTATATTTATAAGAAGCTAAATTACTAGTTAACTAGACACTNNCTTAATAAGCNAAAGGAGGNATATAATAAGTTTCGTTAGAGTATAAAAAATGTTAAAAGCTATAAGGTTACTATGGCCTACTTCTAAAGCTTCCTAATTTAATATAAAGGCATAGAAGATCTTAAGGGTAAGGGTAATAGGGTTAAATAGCTCCTTATAGATATAGAAATTAAGAACTACTCTCCAGACTAATACTTTACTAAGTATAGTAAGGTAGATAGTATATAAACCGTCGCTATTCTTAACAACTAATTTACGCTCTATTCTATTATAAAATCAAATATCTTTAATAAGCTAAAGAAGAGTTCTGCGTTTTCCTTTAATAATAGATACTCGGCGTATATCTTTTATAGTATTATACTAGATATAGGAGCCGCAGAAGTATCTATAGTAGGAGAACCTTAAGTTTAAGCTCTTTAGTAGCTTAATAGCTCTATTTAGATTAACTAATTAACGGTAGGCCAATATACAATTTGCTTTAGTAAAGGTACTATAATCTCTTTTAGTATAATTAGGGTCTAAACCCCCTTAGGATACATTACTTTCCATATTATTCTTATAAACACTCCGTTTCTATTTTGTATTAAAGATATAAATAAGTTAGGCGTTAGGCTTAATAACCTTAAGAATATACTTATTTAGGGAGATAATTAGGTACCTATTATACGCAAGTAGGGTTACCCCTAGTTACTCCTTTATTAACTAGAAAAGAGTATTGCTTAAAGCCACTTAATTAAGTTAGAATTACGCCAACTATACTATTATTTTAGCTACCTATCCGTTTATTAATTGCTTAGGGTTCTTTAGTAAGTAGGCTATAAAGTTAAGGTTAAGGCAATTAAGTATCTTATAAAGTACTACTATTACTACTAAATAAACCAGAAGTCCCCTAGCCGATTTAAGTTTAACCTTAAGAATAACTATAACTTTAACTTCTATATTATTATTAACGTTATATATTTTAGCGGTAAGCTAGTGCTTTAAGTTATTAACTTCTTAACCTTCTTTTAAGCCGCGCGTTTTTTAAAAGATATATTAGCCAAAAACGCATAGGATACCCTTTAGTTATACTAGATTAATATCTATTTAAAAACCCCTAATTAAATTATCTATAATATAGAAAAAAACTTCTTATCTATAGAGTTTTAATAATAGATAAAGGCAATGGCAATTAAGGTTAAGGAAGTCCCCGTTAAGGTATATAATAGTATTAAAAAAATAAAGCAATATTACGCGCTATTACGCCATATATATAAGATTATTTCTTTAAAACTAAAGAATGCTAGTAAAGAACTTACCTTATAAATAGCTATTAAGGCTATTAACAATTCCGCTAGCCTAGATAGGCTTATACCTATATTACTAGTCTTTAGCGCTTACCCTTAAATAACTAATAATTCTTTACTATCTCTGTTGGTACCAATTTAATGGTATAAGTGAGTCGTGTCTAGGGGCACGAAATACGTATAGTATCGTATGCTTATTTAGACGGTGGTGACTGTCGGTTCTATTAAGGTGGGCTACGTGGTCTATATACTAACGCACCTCCCCCCTAACTAGCTAGTGTTTCAGGAGTGTACTAGATGCGTAAGCGAGTAGGTATATTAAACGCGTAAACGCGTACTTGGTGTATTAAACGCGTAAGCACGTGGTTAGTACAACAGGTGCTGTAATTATACACTAGCGGTACTTGGAAAATGGAACCACTTATGTATAGCCTCCGTAATTGCCTTAATAGAACCATAAAAGGGGTAAGAAAATACATAGGAAATCCCTCCCGAGGTGCCCTCTGGGCTGCCTTCTAAACGGTGCCCCAAGCTAGCTATAGGCCCTACTTTATGGTCTGTAAAATAAACTATACAGCCTTTTAACGGGCCGTAAATAAACTATATAGCCTTTTAACGGGCCATAAATAAACCGTACGGCCTTTTAGCGAGCCGTAACTAAACCATAAATACTCCGTTAGTCTCGCTCTACCCATTTTATAACTTTTAGGTTAAGTTTATTTATGTTAATTAGGGTCTTAAAAGCTTGACACGGCTTTACCTTAGTTATGGCGTCTGCTGGGTTATCTCCGCTAGTGATCTATTTAACCTCTATAATCTTACGTCATTTATAAGCCTAACGTAAGCACATTAGGTCAACCATGAGTCTCTTCTCCTATGTCGTACCTAGCTTAACTAGGCAGTTATAGAGAGACTTTAAATCGGTATATAAAACTAGGGGTAGCTGCTTTAATTATAGGATCTTCTAGATCGTTGATTTGATTACGGCTGCTATATTAAAGCCATAGGCTAGTGCATATAGTTTAGAAGCTAGTACACTGCGGGTTACTTATTTACATTTAATTAAAGACCAATGCAGTATATTTGCGTCTTAGTTATAGTCTATAAGTATAATTATAAAGCCGATTTACAATAATAGGTCCCTATTATTGGTAAAGGAGGCATCTGTAAATACTATTACGCTAATAGAATTTAGGTCTAGCGGTACAAAAGTAAGTCCTCTTATTGCATTATTAATTTGCCATTAGATGCGCTTATTAAGCTACTTAATATTTTCTTCTTGCGGATCTACTACCTAGGCCATAAAGGATAAGTCATAGGTAGATTCGGGTTAACAGACTATGGCGATATAGGCACCTCTTGCACGCTGTATAGCGTATTAGTCCTTTATATTTACGGTTTTATAGGTCTCTCCGCGGGAACTAGTAAGGTCCGTAGGCTTTGCTGTAATAGGCTTTAGGTTTTAAGCTTAGCTTTCCTAAGTTAGCTAGATTAAGTTGCCCTTTTATATAATTAAGCCTCCGTTAAACTTAATTAGAGTCCGCTTAGTTAACTACTTTTATGGCTTTACTAGGAACTTAGCTTCTTATAGTTTAGTCTCTTCTATATCTACAAAAGTTTGGTCTACTAAAAAGAGGGTATTATCCGTTTAGAGTTTAATAATGCTAAGGCCGTTTAATAGGGTATATAGGAGGCAAGGGTTATAGGTTAACTGCTTTATCTTAAGTTTACTAATATGGTGCTAGTAATACGTCTTAAACTAGTAGTTTCTAGCTTCTAGTACTCCATAAAGTGGTTTTATAACCTATAAAATTGTTCCTAGTTGCAGATTAAGCTTAAACGGTGGCCGTATAAAGATATCCCTACTTAGGTAGATATTGGACTGCATATAGGCTTGCGAGATGTCCCGTAAGTAAAGGGCTATGGGTTTAGTTTGCTGTAGTCCCAGCGTAAGCGTAAGTATAATCCGTTAACTAACCTATTAAATTATAGGCGATTGTATAAAGATAAGGTCCTTTCTTTAGTTATTATAAGCTTATATAACGAGCCTTAACTTTTCAAAGGCTTTGTTAGTACTAGGGTGCTTAATTTTGTTAATAAAGCGTAAGTTAAATATACGGACGCCTTGCGGAACATCTCTCTCCGTTACAACTGCAAAGATACCCTTCTTAAGTAGTCCGTTAATCTCTTTATGTTATAAGTCTGTAAAAGGGGTTTCCTGTACTAGAACTAATATATTTATAGGTGGAGATTACTTTACGGATATGCCTATAGAGGTTAGGTGATTTTCTATTATGGGGTTCTTACGGGGGTGTCCTTGGCTACGCTTTATAGTAGGTTTTATAGGTTTATTAGGTTTCTAGGGGACCTTTAGGGTAGGTAAAGGTGCTTTTAGTTTATTTAATTCGGCGGGTACTTCTGGTTTGTCTAGCTTGACGTTATAGATGTTTTCGGACTGAAAATAGGGTTTTATGGACGTGCTTCTAAAGCTTATCGGTCTGCTAGGGAGCTATATATAGTAGGTCTTGTCTTTTATGGCTAGTAGACGGTAAGGTCTAGTCTAATTACTGCTTTTACGCTATATAAGGACTTTAGAGTTAAGTGGGAGGTTATATACTGGGGTTATATTAGGTCCGTTGCGGTAGTATAGAGCGTTATTAATAGTTTATTTGGCCCGTAATTTAACTATTTTAGCTATTGCCTTCTGTATTATAGCTGCTTAATCCGTAATGGACGGGGTAGAAGGGTCCAGTTTGCTTATCCTTAGGTAGGCTCCGTAGACTAAAAGGGTAGGTATTAGTCCGTTAGGGCCAGTGATATTATTAACGGCTTTTACGGCCATTTATAAAGCTAGTTTTTTTTAAATATTCTTATACTTATCTATAATAATCTAGTAAGCTCTCTGTAAAGCTAGGTAAGCTCGCTTAATAAGTCTAATAGACTAATACGCCTTAACTAGAACGGCTTTTATTAAAATAGCTATGGCCGTAGCATACTATTAGAATTCCTTACTAATAAAGTTCCTATTAGCGTTATGGGTGATATACTTAGGGGGTTTAAGGTATATGTTAATCTAGTAGGTCCGTAAAATATCCTAAGTATATTTTATGGATATATTTTGCAACTAACGGGCGGCTTAATAGTAGGTTGCCTCGTCAACTATATATAATACTGGACTGCCGTTAATGTATATAATATCCACATATATTGAGTGGTTGAAGTTAAGGTCCTTATAAAGGGTGAACTTGAATCTGCCTAGGGAACGTCCGTATTTCTGGCAAAAAGAGTAGTATTTAGTTAGGTGGTTGATTACCTTCCTATTAACGTTGTTATATTTAGAGCGTTTAAGAACTCTATATTGCTTTTCGGCTAATAGGTGGCTGAAACGGCGGTGTAAATGGTGGATTTTAGTACTAGTAAGGTAGCACGGGTTATAGTTAAAAGATTCCTAAATGTAGGTTTGTAAAGTCTCTCCCTATATAAGGAACGGGTGTCTAAATTATTGTGTAATTAGTAGGGTAATATACTTGCTTCCTAGGGCAGTTGCGGGGCTAGTTAAAGTGTTTATAATATTATTATAGTAGACCTGTAACCTATTTATATCTATAAGATAGAGTAGAAAAGGGGTGTCCGCTTTTACTATGTGGAAGTTAACTAGGCTAATTAGGGTCTTAACTATAACTAATCTAATTAATGCGGTTAAACTAATGCTAAATTGGACGTTTATAGCCCTAGCTTGCATAGTATTAATATCCGTATTATAATTTACGGTAGTCTTATATATAAGGTATTGTCTATAATCTATAGTAGACTTCTTAGAGGTACCTATATTGATTATAACGCTATAGAATTCTTTAGGGGTATAGCGTTCTATAGTAATATATGCAAATAGGTCCTATTTATAGTTTGTAACGTCCGTAACGGGTCTAACGGGTATACTTATGGGCCAGTTTTTAGGTGTAATTAAGTGTATAAAGGAGCGGTCGGCTAATATAGTTATAGTATTAAAGGCTTAACTGTCTATAAAAGGTCTAAAAGTAGTTAGGAATATTTCTAAGGTCTCCTATTCCTAAGCGTCTAAGTTAAAGTTAATTATAAGGGCTTCTATTGACTTATTAGGGGGCTCTTTCCTTTATATTCTAAAATAAACTAGTTAATCCGGTTATTAAGTCTCTTCCTAAACTTATTACGTTCTTCCTGGGTATACCTTATAGACTAATATCCTTCCTTACCGTATATAAAGCACTTCTGACTGGTTCGTCTACGGGGGTATACTTTTGTACAGGAGTTATTGTGGAGGTTGCGGGTAGAACCTGGTCGATGCGGATACTGCTAGCGGTATCAGCGGTCCGTAAAGTAGGTATCTGAATTAGGTTGCGGATTTTGCAGGTCTATAATAAAAGCTTAAATACTACCTGGCGGGTTTAAGGCTTTATACGTTGTAATAGAGGACTGTAAATTGTTAATAAGGCCAGCTATGGTGTCTGCGGGCTTATAATAGGCGTATTTATAGGGTTCCATTTCCTAGTAGGCCGTAATTAGTTTATTATGCAAGAAGTCGTCCGTTCAAAGCTTAATATTAAGACCGTGCTGTAGGTGGCGGAGGTCTTTAATAAGGATTTGTAGGCACTCTATAGTTAATTTTTTAGTATTCTTGTCCATTACGGTCTATAACTTGGTCGCATTTTATTAGGTAAGGATATTACGCCTATATTCTGGTCCTTTAAAGTAGTTGCGTATAGCTTTATATAGCTTATTAAAGGGAACACTAAGGGGGTTACTCTTAAGGTTAGTGTAGTAGTGGTTAAGTGCTAGGCCGCGCAGTATGGTAGAGTAGGCTTAGCTAAACTCTTATTTAGGAATATTGGCCTTCTAACAGAGGTCTGTAAAAATAGTTAGTTTAAAGTTAAAGTTATCATTTTTACTGCTATACTTAGATTTGTCGGTGTAGAGCTTAGCTAGGTTAGCTAGCTCCTTACCATAGGTCTTTACTTAAGTAGTTTACGGGTTTATAGCTTGCGGATTTATAGGTTGCGGATATATAGGTTACGGATCTATAGTTTAAACAATGGGAGGGGTTTAGTCTATATTTTAGTTTGTGGGGGTATTATAGTCCGTAATTTGGGTTACAGGGGTATTATGGTCTATAATATAAGTACTAGGTGTACTTTGGCCAGTAAGATTAATTCTAAAACTACTTAGGTTTGTAGGACGAATTTGGTTAAGAGGGTTAGGTATAAGGCTAGCGATTATATTAAGTTTGGAAGAAGTAAAGAGTTCCTTAGTAGTATTATACTCGTCTAGGATTTCTTCCTTAGTCCATTCCATTCGGTCCTCCTTATATATTATATTATATAAGAACCGTACAATAGTGACCTGTTTATTCCTTTTAACCTATACGCCTTAGTTATGTAAAAGGGTCCGTAGATTGCGGATAGTAGTAGGGTTGTATTTCTTAAAGATGGCTTCCATAAAGTCCGTAAAGTCTTTCTAGTATTACTCTTATAGGTTAACGTTTATAAGCTTAAAGTATTCGTATTTAAGGATTTTAAATTTAATATAGTTATTAACGTCATCTATAGACGTAACGTTGACTCCTTATCTTTACTTCTTTTGACCTTTATTAACCTGCTTACTGATATCTGCCATACTATATAGTGTAGTGTGGTGCGTAGTGGGTAGAAGAGGTCTTATAAGGGTCCGTAAAATCGGTTAACGGGCCTATAACGGTTTGTAGAAGGGTAAGGGGGTCTCTGTAGGGTCTTAATAGGTCTATAGTAGTTCGTAAGAGGGTAAGAGGTCTCCGTAACGGTCCGTAAAAGTAATTAACGGGTCCGTAACGGTTTGTAAAAGGGTAAGAGGTCTCTATAAGGGGTTAGAGAGGAGGCTAGGGTATTTTAGTAGGGTATGGTGGTCGCGTTCTTAGTATAATTATATTCTTAACGTGGTCGCGTTAACTACTAGTATAGTGGTTAATATCTCTAATTAAGGTAGAGCGTAAACGTCTTCTAAAACTAGGGTAGATTTAAGGTAATTTTAGGTAAGGTGGAGCGTTAGACGTCTTCTAAATCTAGAGTACTTTAATTCTCTTTAACTGAAATAGGGGCTTGTAAGGTAGAGCGTTGGACGTCTTTTAAGCAAGTGCGTATCTCCTAATCTGTGCGCGCTTACTGATTAGTATTGGTACCAATTTAATAGTATAAGTGAGTTGTGTCTAGGGGTATGAAATACGTATAGTATTGTATGCTTATTTAGACAGTGGTGACTGTCGGTTCTATTAAGGTGGGCTATGTGGTCTATATACTAACGCACCTCCCCCTTAACTAGCTAGTGTTTCAGGAGTGCACCAGACGCGTAAGCGAGTGGGTATACCGAATGCGTAAACGCGTACTTGGTGTATCAAACGCGTAAGCACATAGTTAGTACAATAGGTGCTGTAATTATACAATCTCCCTCTATTATATAATAAGCTAAGGCTATTTATAAGGTAATAAAAGAGGTGCGACGTCTCTACGTTATACGCTAGGTTAATAACGCACTAGAAATAAGAAATAGCCTAAATACCTTAATTACGCTTAATCTGCCACTCTAATCTAAAGTATAGGTATAGCGTAAAAAGGGAGGATAGTTAGGCCTATATAAGCTTATTATAACTAATAGTTAAACTTATACTCTTTAAATGCCCTATAGACCTACTTAATTCCACTTAACCGTTATTAAGCCCTATTATAGAAATAATAGTTCTAAGCCTTTATAGGATACCCCAGAGGATACCCTAAAGAAAAATTATAATTAACGTACTCTAAAAGGCGACTATAATTCTAATATAATTATAGTAAATATGCTATAACTATAACGCGATAAAGGTCGCCTAAAGGGATTATAAAATTACTAATATCTTATTAATTTTAAAGAGCAATTTATTATTACTATTAAGAATAGAGACAAGTTATTAATAGCCTTTATAATAGCTAAAGAGAAGGCTAACTTTAAGCCTATAAAATAGCTTTAAAAGGAAGGCCGTATTATAACTTTAGGAGTTCCTTTCTAAGCATCTAATAAATAGGAGATTAACGGTCTCATTATAAGAGGAGTCTTTAAATTTAAGAAGTATAACCCTACTAAGCTTAATAGAGTCCGTATCTTTAAGTTAAGAATAGTTAACGAGATTAAGGGTAAAGCTATTAACGCCCTATTTAAGAAATTAAGGCTAGTTATTTAAGGTTATAACAATAATAGTAAGGAAGTAATTCTTATATAATCCCCTATAATTTAACGAGCTAGTTAGCGAGTTATTATTACGCTAGCTTCCTCCTTAATAAAGAATAGAATGGCGGTTTATTTATAAGATATTACTTAGGCCTATACCTAATTAGAAACGCGCCTTTAGTGCTTAATACTAGTATATCTTCTAAAGCAAATTCGCCACTAATATCCTAAAGATACAATTATGGTTATCCTTAAGCTATTATATAGAATTATAAAGGTAGGAACTTATTAGTGGGTTACTTACGGTAAGCACCATAAAGAGAAGCTTTTAATAACTACTTCTATATTTAATCCCTACTTCCTTATTATAACTATGGGAACTCTATTTAGAATTATTGGCATATAAACTAATAATATAATTATTTTAGGAGATAACTAATTCTTAGCCCTTAAAGAAGATAAGCTAGTAAAGCTAAATCTTATAGTAAAGCTAAAGGAAAGACTTAATTTAATAACGCTACTACTCTTTAATAGATATATCCTCTCCCTAAATAAGGATTCTATTACTTTACACTAGAAGGGTTAAGGTAAGAAGATTAACGTTGCTAATATTAATTCTCTAAAGTAAGGGTATGTAGAGTAATACGCTCGCGGAGCTTATATTACTTTTATTTATTAACCTAAGGCTTTCTTTAATCTCTTTATTACCGCTTAATACTAGGAACTAACTAAGGAGGATGTCCTTACCCTAAATAAGCGCCTTTTTTAGCAAATAAACTATTTTAATTAGGGACTACTCTACGTGCCTATTAACCTTCCTACTACTAAGCTCTTTATATTTATTAATAGATTATTTATAAATAATAAAGATTTTAGCTTCTAGCTAGGATATAAGATTATTATTATAAATAAATCTACTAAAGAGAATAACTTTATAATCTATAGTAACCTTATTTATTAGAGCTTAACTAAGAGTAAGTACGTTACTTAAAGCGTTCTTATATTAGAGATATATAGAATAGTTAATAGAGTAAATATAGTAATTGTAATTAGAACTACCTTAAAGATAATTATAAATTAACTTAAACTTCCTACTATTCCTATAATTATATACACCAACTTATATTCCCTCTACGAGTATTTAGTTAAGCTTAGTACTATAAAGGAGAAGCGTCTTATAATTAATATTATAGCACTTTAGTAATTTTACAAGCGTTAAGAACTCTTTAAAATTTAATAGATTAATGGCTAAGATAACCTAGTAGATATAATAATAAAGGTAAACCTAAATAAGGTATTAGAGACGTTTATTAATATAAATACTCTACGTATATAAGTTAAAGGTTAAGTTAAAAGGAAGTAGAAGATAGAGCAGTTTAAAAGTAACTAATTAGGATTTTTTATGCCCGGCATGGAAAATCGCTATTGGCTCGCTTACTACTAGCGCCTTAGCGGCCTACCCGTCTTCGCGTTAACCCCTAACGCCCTTCTTCTTTTTCTTCTTCTTTTCCGTACCTTTATACCTTTATATAGTAGTAATCTATAAGTGTATATAGATAGCAACTATAAAAGAAGAGTTGCTAGTATTAGGAATAAGGTAAGTTGCCGTTAAGTTAGGTAAGTTGCCGTTATATAGGGCAAATTGCCGTCACGTGACGCCGCGGCACTAGTGTAGTAAGGAACCTTAAGTTCCTTACCCTTCCCCTTAGATATAAGAATAACAACTATTATACTACCTATAACTTGTAGATATATAATATCACCTTATAACACTAATACTTACTATTGCCATCGCAATATAAGTCTTACTATTTTAAAATTTACCTCTTAGCACGTGGTGCTTTCTTACTTAGAGTCGTAGGTATATATTATATTAGGGCCGCCAAGGCGCTAGTTATAAGCGAGCTAATAGCAATTTTCTATCCTAGGGATAGAAAATCTTAATTAGCTAGTTAAAATCAGGGTCTATAAAATATTATACTCTTACTTCCTTTTAACCTAACCTTTAACTTATATACGTAAAGTATTTATATTAACAAACGTTTCTAAAGCCTTATTTAGGTTTACCTTCATTATTATATCTACTAGGTTATCTTAACCATTAATTTATTAAATTTTAAAGAGTTCTTGCCGTTTATAGGACTATTAAAGTGCCATAATATTAATTATAAGGCGCTTCTCCTTTATAGTACTAAGCTTAACTAAATATATATAGAGGGAATATAAGTTAGTATATACGATTATAGGGATAACAGAAAGTTCGAGTTAATTTATAATTATTTTTAGGGTAGTTCTAATTGTAATTGCTATATTAACTCCGCTAACTATTCCATATATCTCTAACGCTAAAACGCTTTAAGTAATATACTTACTCTTAATTAAGCTCTAATAGATAAGATTACTATAAATTATAAAGTTATTCTCTCTAGTAGATTTATTTGTAATAATAATCTTATATCCTAGCTAGGAGCTAAAATCTTTATTATTTATAAATAATTTATTAATAAATACAAAGAGCTTAGCGGTAGGAAGATTAATAGGCATATAGAGTAGTCCCTAATTAAGATAGTTTATTTACTAAAAAAGACGCTTATTTAGGGCAAGAATGTTATTCTTAGTTAGTTCCTAGTATTAAGTAGTAATAGAGAGATTAAATAAAGCCTTAGGTTAATAGATTAAAGTAATATAAACTCCGCGAGCGCGTTGCTCTATATATCCTTACTTTAGAGAATTAACGTTAATAATATTAATCTTCTTACCTTAACCCTTCTGGCTTAAAGCAATGGAATCCTCATTTAGGGAGAGGATGCATTTATTAAAGAGTAATAGTACTATTAAATTAAGCTTTTCCTTTAGCTTTACTATAAGATTTGCCTTTACTAGCTTATCTTCTTTAAGAGCTAAAAATTAGTCGTCTCCTAAAATAATTCTAAATAGGGTTCCTATAGTTATAATAAGGAAGTATAGATTAAATATAGAAGTAGTTATTAAAAGCTTTTCTTTATAGTGCTTACTATAGGTAGCCTACTAATAAGTTCCTACCTCTGCGATTTTATATAATGGTTTAAGTATAACCATAATTATATCTTTAGGATATTAGTGGCGAATTTGCTCTAAAAGGTATGCTAATATTAAGCGCTAAAGGTGTATTTCTAATTGGGTATAGGCCTAAGTAATATCTTATAAATAAACCGCCATTCTATTCTTTATTAAGAAGGGAGCTAGCATAATAATAACTCGCTAACTAGCTCGTTAAATTATAGGAGACTACGTAAGAATTACCTCCTTATTATTATCGTTATAGCCTTAGATAATAAGCCTTAATTTCTTAAATAGGGCATTAGTAGCTTTACCCTTAATCTTATTAACTATTCTTAACTTAAAGATGCGAACTCCATCGAATTTAGTAGGGTTATACTTCTTAAATTTAAAAACTTCTCTTATAATAAGACTATTAATCTTCTACTTATTAAATGCTTAAAAAGGAGCTCCTAGAGTTATAATACGACCTTCCTTTTAGAGCTATTTTGCGAGCTTAAAGTTAGCCTTCTCTTTAGCTGTTATAAAGGCCGTTAATAACTTAACTCTATTCTTAATAGCGGTAATAAATTACTCTTTAAAATTAATAAGGTGTTAGCAATTTTATAATCCCTTTAGGCGACCTCTACCGCGTTATAGTTGTGGTATATTTACTATAATTATATTAGAATTATAGTCGCCTTCTAGAGTACGCTAATTATAGTTCTCCTCTAGGGTATCTTTTAGGGCATCCTATAAAGGCTTAAAACTATTATCTTTATAATAAGGCTTAATAATAGTTAAATAGAATTAAGTGGGTCCGTAAGGCATCTAAATAATATAAGTTTAACTATTAATTATAATAAGTTAATATGGGCCTAACTACCTTCCCTTTTTACGCTATACGCGTACCTCTAACTAGAGTGGCAGATTAAGCATAGTAAAGGTATTTAGGCCATTTCTTATTCCTAGTGCGTTATTAACCTAGCATATAGCGTAAAGACGTTATACCTCCTTTATTACCTTATAAATAGCCTTAACTTATTATATAATAGCGGGAGATAGTAAAAAATTATTAGTTATTTAAGGGTAGGCGCTAAAGACTAGTAATATAGGTATAAGTCTATCTAGGCTAGCAAAATTATTAATGGCTTTAACAGCTATTTATAAGGTAAGTTTTTTACTAGCGTCCTCTAGTTTTAAAGAGATAATCTTATATACGCGGCGTAATGGCATATAATATTATTTTACTTTTTTAATACTATTATATATCTTAATAGGGACTTCCTTAACCTTAATTGCTATTACCTTTATCTATTATTAAAACTCTATAGATAAGAAGTTCTTTCTCATATTATAAATAATTTAATTAAGGAGTCTTAGGTAGATATTAATCTAGTATAATTAAAGGGTATCCTATACGTTCCTAGCTAATATATCCCTTAAGAATTATACGGCTTAGAAGGAGGTTAAGAAGTTAATAACTTAGAGTACTAGCTTGCCGCTAAAATATATAACGTTAATAATAATATAGAAGTTAAAGTTATAGTTATTTTTAAGGGTGAACTTAAATCGGCCAGGGGACTTCTAGTTTATTTAGTAGTAATAATAGTACTTTATAAGATGCTTAATTACCTTAATTTTAACTTTATAGCCTATTTACTAAAGAACCCTAAGCAATTAATAAACGGATAGGTAGCTAAAATAATAATATAGTTGGCGTAACTCTAACTTAGTTAAGTGGCTTTAAGTAATACTCTTTTCTAGTTAATAAAGGAGCAACTAGGGGTAACCCTATTTGCGTATAATAGGTACCTAATTATCTCCCTAAATAAGTATATTTTTAAGGTTATTAAGCTTAACGCCTAATTTATTTATATCTCTAATGCAAAATAGAAACGGGGTATTTATAGGAATAACGTGGAAAGTAATATACCCTAAAGGGGTTTAGACCCTAATTGTGCTAAAAAAGATTATAGTACCCTTACTAAAACGAATCGTGTATTAGCCTACCGTTAAATAGTTAATCTAAATAAAGCTATTAAGCTGCTAAAGGGCTTAAACTTAAGGTTCTCCTACTATAGATACTCCTACGGCTCCTATATCTGGCATAATACTATAAAAGACATTCGCTAAGTATCTATTATTAAAGGGAAATATAGAACTCTCCCTTAGCTTATTAAAGATATCTAACTTTATAATAGAATAGAGCGTAGAGTAGTTATTAAGAATAGTAACAGTTTATATACTATTTACCTTACTATACTTAGTAAAGTATTAGTTAAAAGAGTAGTCCTTAATTTCTATATCTATAAAAAGCTATTCGGCCTTATTAACCTTACCCTTAAGATCTTCTACGCCTTTATATTAAACTAAAAAGCTTTAGAAGTAAGCTATAGTAACCTTATAATTTCTAACGTTTTTTATACTCTGGTAAAACTTATTATATACCTCCTTTCGCTTATTAAAAGAATGCCTAGTTAACTAGTAATTCGGTTTCTTACAAACGTAGCACTTCTTTTAGTAATTACTTTAAAATAAACCTCTATAAGGACCTCTACCTTTACCTTATAATTGTTAATTATACCCTCTACCATATTGCCTACTACGGCCACTATATATTTAATTAGTTTAGTTATAATTATATTAGTTAGGCAGGTTAATTAAAGTAGGCTAGAGTTAGGCGTTAAATTACTATACTTCTTAAGAGCGTAAAGCGGTGCTAATAGAAGATCTTAATTAAGTATATATACCTTTATAAGTATTTACAGGATTAAAGAGAGTAAGGTTATATTCTTTAACACCTTAGTATACGCTAATAACTTAATTACGTAGGCTAAAATCCTCTTAATATAATTTGGATAAACCACGCTAAATCGTCTAAAGTTAATTAAAGAGCTTTTAAAGATAATTAAGCCAAGGGATACCTAGATTTGTAGCAATAATTCTTAAAAAGGTAGTCTCTCTCCATTCTAATATATACTACTATATATTCTCTTTTATTTTAAAGTGGCATCTTAACTTATATATTATACGGTTAAAATTATATCCTTTTCCTACTAAACGATTATAATAGAAGGTACTAGCTCAGCCCTTAAGCATAATAGAATAGGCGTTATAGTACTAATTAAACTCTATTCCTACCTTCTAGCAACAATTATAGAAGATATATAGTTTCAAATTAAGAACATTATATAATTCCCCGCTAAACTTCTTCTCTTAATCTAAATAGAGCTTTGCAAGCTCTATAAGCAATTTTAAACTGCCTCCAATTTAAGATTAAGATAGAGGAGGTAGGAGTTACATTATAGGCTATAGTAGGGATATAGGTTTAATCGGTAGAGTCTAAAGGTTAGTAAATTATAAAGTAATAGGATCCTATACCTGCTCTCGTTGGGGTATAGTATCTAAAGTTAAAGTTATAGGTTAAATTAGATACAGAGGAGTTAAAGGCGGAGGTAGATTCTAGATTCTATCGTAAGTTAAGCTTCCTTATAGTGCGTAGTTGGTGCTTAATCTCTTATAGAGTCTATTTATACTCTTCTTTTATATTAATAACCTGCTTCTAAATATTATCTCTAATAATACCCCCGTCTATAGGTATAAACACTCTATACTTCCGCAAGAAATTACGAAAGTCTTATATAATATCCTTCTTTATAAAAGTTTATATTCCCTTTATCTATCTAACAAAGTCCTCCCTTACATAGTACCATAGTATAGTGTTGTTGTATTCGCTGTCTTTATAGTATACTATACGGTGTAATAAGAATCCGTTTAAGTCTTGCTGATTAATATCTTTAAGGTTAATTATATCGGTATTTTATATCTCTAGGTTAATGTCTTTCTTATACTTCTTTAGGTAGGTTAACGCTATAGTGGAATCTATAAAGGTACACGGAGGGTATTAAGGTTACTGTTTAACGTGCAGTTAGGTATTAAGGTAGTTATTTAACGCGTGTTAATAAAAAGATTAAGGAGAATAAAGGTTGTTTAACATATAATTAGGTAGTAATTATAATCCTATAGTCTATAAAGGTACACGGGGGTATTAAGATAGTTATTTAACGCGTTTTTAATAAAGAGAATAAGGAAATAAAGGTTGTTTAATACGTTTTAGACGTTAACTTAGGACCCTAGGTATAGTAACACTTCTAACCTAAAGTACTCGACCAAATCTTCGTAAACGTGATTGTTCTACATAATAAACGCAACTTAGTATCTCCTAGTACTCAGTAACACTTCTATTACTAGTTTTCCGTAAGTTTAAGATAGTACAGTATTACCGGGATCCATTCCATATAAGCGCATATAGCACCCCTATATAAGACTGTCTCTTCTGTTTAAAAACCTAGCTGCTCTATAGTTAACTATATATTTAACCACTAATCAGTATTAGTCACATAGGGTGACTTACCAATAATAACTACTTGAGTAGGTTATAGTGATAATGGTTAATAAAGCTTATTTATTGGAATAAGGAAGGGCGAGGAGCTTAAGACTCCTCGCCACGCTAGTGCCGCGGCGTTACGTAACGACCGCTTGCCTTATTCCCAACACTTATAAATTCCTCTAACAAATGGATTATAAATTAATTACAAATTCTACTACCCTTTAAACGCTTTAAGAAACTACGCCCTATATTTTTAAACGCGGAGCTTAACAGGAATAAATTAGAAATTAATAAGTAGGATATAGAAATTAATAAATTAATAGAACACAAATATAAAAATAATTTTTAGATAGTAGATATAATACAAGCGATTTAAATAGGGAAACGGCAATATAAGGATATTATACTCGCTAAATGCGAAATCCGTAATAATTGGTTATACTATTAATAAAAGATAGTAGTCCTAAATTCCGAACCCTTATAATTTAAGATACTTAAATTTATATACAATTCCCCTATAGTAGGGCATCTGGGCTATATAAAGACCTATAAGATTATTTAATAAGTATATTACTAGCCTATAATACACAACTATATATAAAAATACGTTTAAGTATATAGAATGTGCGTGCGTAGGAAGACCTCTTATATAAAGAAGTAAGAAGTACTTTAACTATTGCTAATTCTAATATAAAAATAGCAAGATATCTTAATTAACTTTATAGTTAACCTACCTAATAGTAATAGGTTTATGAATATTATAGTAGTTGTTAACTGTCTTATAAAAATGCAATATATAATTCCTATAAACTTAATTAATACAATATTAGTAGCTGAATATTTTATTAAGTATGTCTTTAAGCTATATAGACTTTTTAATTTAATAATATCTAACTATAGAAGCTAGTTTGTTTTAGACTTCTAGCAAGCCCTATATAAATAATTAAGTATATAAACACGACTCTTAACTATATTTTATTTGGAGATAAGTAGTTGGGCTAAAATTATAAACGCGATTATAGAATAATACCTATAAATACACTGCTCCTACCTATAAGATAACTGGGAAAAGTGGCTACCTTTAGCTAAGTTTACTGCGAATAATACGAGAAATAAATTAATAGGCGTAACGCTATTCTACGTAATCTACGGATAAGACCCTTAATTTAGATTTAAACTATAACCCAAAATTAATATAACAGGACCTATAATTAAGAGGATTTAACTAATTAATATATATAACTTTACTAATTAAATAAAGTAGTTAACGGAACTATTATAAAGTAAATTAGTGTACGCTTAAACGTGTTACGGACACTTTAAGTATAATGTTATAACTACTTAGAGAAGAGTTAAAAGAAGCTAGTTAGTTAATATAAGTATAGTTTAGAATAGAACCGATTAAGCTATATAACGAGGAATGGTAGCTAAGGTTATATAACGTGCTATAAGAGGAACAAAAGGAACGGAAGGAACTTATATACCTTATGTATAACATGTATATTATATATAAGAAGGATTTTATAGGAGTACGGTTATATATTTAAGGACCCTTAATCCCTACCTAGATAGTTCCTTCCTTATAGTGATTCTTAGAATATAATTAAAGTTAATCTATTAGGCAACTACTCCACTAGTTATTATTACGTTGTTAACTTTAATTTGTATTACCTATACACCTAGCCTATTAATAAGCCTATCGTAGTACCTACTACAAGGTTCCGTTATACAATTACTACCTAGTTACAGTATTAAATACAGAAAGTTAAATAACATGCCACTAAAAGCAGCCACTATAACGCCATTAACGGCGGCAACTACTTTAAGGTTAGGAGGTGACACTAATATAGCAGATACTAACTTATAACAACCTATAACGGTTAAATAACTATAAGAGATAGTTAACTAGTTAATAGAAAACAATATAACACTTAAATAAAGGATTAACGGGATAGGGGCAGTAAAGATTAAGTTACCTTTAATTAAGAGATTCTTAGGGGAGAGATTAAAGCTTAAAGGATTCCTTATATAAATACACTTTAAGGTTACGCAAGAAGGAGTAAAACTGCTAATACTTATAGATTGAATAGTATATGCAGGACTATTCCTATTAAGAAGAGCACTTAAATAGTTTAAGCCTTACCTTATAGAAATACAGGCGAATAGAATAACAACTACCAACTAAGAGGTGCAGTTTATATTCTTAAGTTAAAAAGGATTTACGGAGCGACTTATATAAATATTTAGAAACCTAGAGGCGGTAACTATAGCGGAAAGAAAACTTTAAGACATTACGTAACGAACCTTAGTAATTAAGTACACGATATAGTTCTAAACGCTAGCTATATAAGTTAAGTGGAATAATAAGGCGCTTATAATATAGTATAAACAGGGACTTAAGGCTAAAGTTTAGGACGTAATTATTCTAATAAAAGATGCGGATACTCTAAGGGAGTTAATAGATTAAGCGATTAAGATTAATAATTAGATCTACTAAAGAAAATAGGCTAAGAGAGGTTAGGATAGAGTTCTATAGTTATATAAGACATAAAGTACGCAATAACCCAAGCTAAGTTAGAAACTATAGTATGGCGCAGAGCTAATAGACCTAAGCGGTACTAAAGAAACCATAAGAGATAGAGTAAAAAACTATAGAAACCTAAAGGTTAAGGATTTAGTAATTATAGGACTAAGGAGTAAAGGTTAAACCAGGGATCTTAGCAGTAAAAGATGTTTAGGCAGACTCTATAGCAAAGTTAGTAGTTTAGAGATAGAGCTTATATAAATTACAGGAAATAAGGTTACTTCGCGAGGGATTATAAGGATAGTTAGAATCACTATATAATAAAGGGAACCAAACTAGTAAAAGACATATATGTATAGAGGGATAATAGTATACTATAAGGAACAAAAGAATATTTAATTAAAAGTTTCGCGTTTTATTATAATAACATATACTAAATTTATAAAGACGCTAAGTATAGCGTAAGCTATTAGCTATAGGAGCCAAAATCTATAAAATATAGAGGAATTAATAAACTATTATATAGGACGGATATTAAAAATAATAAGCTCGGTATAGGCAAAATATTTACAGACAATAAGGTAATAAAGGCAGCTTACTAGGAGCGTATAAACCTTAAAGAAGTTATAATAAAAGTAGAGACTAAGTCCGCTATAGAGCAAGATTTAGTAACGGGCATTATAACACCGTTAGATACGGTATCCATCACTTTACGAGACGGAAGGAGTAATATTTAAGAAAGATTAAGTAAGCAGACGACTACTAGTGCTAGCTCACTACTTAATAAAGGCAAAAGGCTAAAGGCTTAAGATTCTTAAGATGAGATAAAAAACAACTAAGATTTTTAAAATAAGATAAGGTATACCTAAGGACCTATAATAGACGGAAACCGATGGAGTAGGGTAGTAGCTTAGTTTAAGAATATACGAATAAGCTTAGGATAGAGTTTCCTATAGGCATAAGATTCTTAAGATAAGATAAGTAAGATTTAAAACTCTTAAGAAGAGATAAAAATACCTAAGCCTAGTTAAACTAAGGCAGGAGCTAAGCTTAAGATAGAAGCAAGCTTAAGATTAAGAATCTTATAGAACTAAAATTTTAGTATATAAATAAGGACTATTAATAAGATTAAGAAGTAAGAAGACTTTAGGGATCTACTTATAAAACGCAAAAAAAAGAAACCATAAAGGAGTTTAGAGTAAGAATTACCTTATAATAAGAGCAGAAACTAAATAAGAGATCTAGCACGCTAGAATATATAAGGGATAGAGTACCTATATAAAGAATCACTAATAGACCTAAAATAGGCACACTAAGAGCTAAGTAGCTTATTAAACTAGAAG
Organism: Cenococcum geophilum 1.58; assembly: GCF_001692895.1. NCBI lineage: Eukaryota > Fungi > Ascomycota > Dothideomycetes > Gloniales > Gloniaceae > Cenococcum > Cenococcum geophilum. The sequence goes on from NW_027137674.1 coordinate 144,366, forward strand.
AAGAAGAGGATCTAGGGATTCTAACTAGGTTTAAAGAACGATATATAAAAGGCTATTATAATGCAGTAATAAAGAGATACTTTCTTACGGATGAACTATATACACTTAAAGGGTTATACTAAAAGTGGTATAGATAATAACGCAATAATAAGTAGAAAGATTTCTATATGTGGTTAGATAAAAAAGTTATTTAAGACTACCCGATTATAGAGAAGGCCATAACTTATATTAATAATAATAATAATAATAATAATAATTCTTTAATTAACATCTAATATGGATACTATCTAGCCCTACGCAGACTACTTCGTATATAAGGGAAAAGTAATATTAACGGGAAAAAACCCTTGCTGCTGGGGGGGAGGAAAAACCCTATAAGCCACCTCAGTAGGATAAAAAACCCCAATTTGCTATGTCCGTCCGTAACGGCGGCCCTACGGGTCTACGGCTACGTCCTGTCCTCCTTAGATGTTTAAACTCCTTAGGAACCACTACTTCCTTCTCTAGCTTACCCTAGCTAGGGTTTACTACGTCCTAGCTAGGCCTTGCTAATTAATTGCCGTACTGCTGTTTCCTATATCTTGGCCATCCCCTGTATGCTATTTCTTGTCTAACTATTGCTATATACGCCATGCCTTCCCCCCCCTAGGGCCTATTAAAGGCGTAAGGGGGATTTATCCGTTCTAACTACCGTAATACTAATAAGCGAGCGGGATATTGTGTTATATTTGGGTATCTTTTATACCTAAGCCCTAGCTAGGCCCTTTCTAAGGGTCACTACTCCGTTAAAAGAAGATAGGGAAAACCGTGGGTCGCAATCCAGGCTGCTAGGTAGTATTTGGTAGAAAAAACGGCGAGTAACCGCATGCTCCGCGGGCGATCGCCCTAGGGGTTAGGAGGGGCCGTATATTTGCTTATTCGTCTACTTATTCGTTCGCGATCACTCATTCATCGATATAAGAGGTCGTTAATGCTTTCTATTAGGGGTCGGGGGATGCTATCAAATGCCGTATATCCACGTTAGATTATATAGGTGCCTTAATAGGAGAATAGCGTAGCTAAATTGTAGAGGGCTATAGTAGTGGTTTTCGAGATCTCACTATCTGAAAATTTTTCACCACCGCCTATAACGCTCATAACCACGACCACCAGGTCCTATCGCACGCTGTATAACGTCTCTGTGTTGGCTCTAAGTCTAAACTTCGAAGACCTAGGTTTGTAGCCGTCACCACATACAGGTGCAGAGTCCGTTTTCGACGGCCTAACTTATATTAAAGGAGCCTTAATTATAATATTAAAGGATCTAAAGGAGTAATTAAAGGACTAGAGAAGTAAGAGGTAAATCTTAGTACCTATAAACAAAGTCATAACGCTTAAATTAATATAAGAAAGGTTTAATGTCAGTATAACTCTCTTTATCAACGTGCACGAATATTACTTGTAGTGGTACGTATGCGGTGTTAAAGTTGGTAGTTAATTGTTGTCTAGAAGTAAGGGGTTGCTCCAAGGTTAGGTTAGCTAACCTCGCTACGTGGTCTCGTAACCACGTTACATAATTAACGTTCCGACACTAGAGCAACTCTAAAAAGAAGGCTAATCTACACTTTAAAGTTAAGCCTACTTTTAGACTATTCGTAGCATATACGCAATAGCTGTGATAGCGCTAGGGCGCGGCACATGCCATATTCTGCCAACTTATCGATTTTCTGCCAAATTCTGTTATATTACCGAATTCTGCCAAATTCTGCTATATTATAGAGTTCTGCCAAATTCTGCCATATTACCAATTTCTGCCAAATTCTGTTAAACCTAACTTCTGCCAATTATATGACTTTCTACCATCTTCTGCCGGTTATATAAGTTTCTGCCGTCTTCTACCAGTTATATAACCCGCAAGCCACCTTCTATTACTTCTTACGTTCCACCCAACCTATAGCCTATATATTAACTTAATTCGTGTTAATAAGTTGCTGTAGGGCGATATAAGGCTTCCCCTTAGTTATCGCGTCCGTAGGGTTAGCTTCGCCATCGATCCATTTAACCTCTATAATCTGCCGACGTTTATAGGCTTATTATAGGCATATTACATTAATTATTAATCGCTTCTCTTATGTGGTTCTAAGTTATACAAGACAGTTATATAGCGACTTAGAATTAGTATAAAGCACAAGCGGGAGGTTAGTCTGTAGGACCTTGTCTGCCGTAGACTTAATGGCGACGGCGATATTAAAGCCGTGAGCTATTCCGTAGAGTTTAGAGGCTAGAACACTTCTAGTAACTCTTTTACACTTAATTAAGCTCTAATAAACAATATTGGCCTTCTTAGTTGCGTTAGCTAGTATAATAATATAGCTAATTTGCGAAGATAGGTCCTTATTATTGGCTAAGGAAGCGTCTATAAATACCAGGAGTTATAAAGTATTAACGTCTAGCTTGACGAACTTTAGGCCTTTATTTACGTTCTTAATCTACTAGCTTAATTGCTTATTAAGACTCTTTATATCGTCTTTAACTGGGTTAATTACCTAGGTAGTAAAGGATAGGTTAAATAAAGTCTCTAGCTAACAGACTAAGGCAATATAGGCTTCTTTGGCGCGTTAAGCGATATACTAGTCCTTTAGTATAAGTAGGCTATGCGTAACTCCTCTAGAGCTAGTGCTGTCTACTAGCGTAGTATTAACCACACTAAGGTTCTTATACTGGCGCTTTTATGTTAGCGTGATACTCCTATCTTATATTAATTAAATAAGTCCTCTATTAAACTTAATTAGTATATTAGCGGTTAGTTGCTCTCGCTCCTTAGCCATAAATTCGGCCTTATATAGTTCGCTTTATTTAGCCTCTATAAAGGTGTTATCTACAAAGAATAGTATATTATTAGTCTATAGGCCAATAATTCCGAAAGGCTTATTGCTATAAAGTAAGCAAGGGTTATATATGGACTAGTCCATTTGCAGCTAATTAACGTAGTATAAATAGTATATCTTAAACTAGTGGTTTCTAGCTTTAGGTACTCTATAAAGTGGCTTTATAACCTTTAGAACAGAGTCTATATCAATTCCCAATTATTTATTTAGCTCGTGTAGTAGTTATACGTAAAACTCGCGGTTTAGGTTCGTAGTAGACTAGACGTAGGCTTATAAGATGTCTTAGAGGTAAAGTTATGTCTATAGTAGTATAGCAGCGATACAGGGAATCAGCCGCTGGCTAACTCGTTAAATTGTTGGTAACTAAGTAAGGACTAGCTCTTTCTCTAAGTTATTATAAGCCTATATAACAAGTTATGATTTCTTAAAGGCTTTATTAGTTCCCTTATTCTTAATCTTATTAATAAACCGTGAATTAAAGAGTCTAACCCCCTTTAGTATATCGTGCAGCTTAATAATCTTAAAGACGCCTTTCTTAAGTAGGCCTATAACCTCCTTTTATTATAAAGCACTAAATTAGGTATTGCTATCGTTCTATAAGTAAATAGTGGTGTTAGCCGTATCTATAGTATTATTGTCCTATAGGTAGATAGCGATATCAGCGATATCCGCAATATTACCCGTAAAAGCGCCTATATCTATTATAGGATCTATAACAGCTGTGTCTGCGACGGCCGTAAGCAATAGGTATTTACGGGGGCGACCTCTACCTCGCTTTGGCAGTGGCTGTGGTTTAGCCTTAGGTAACAATTAAGGTTCGGCTAATAAAGGTACTAGTTCATCTAATTTAGCAGACTCTTGTGGTTTAACTGGGTCTTATAGGTCTAGTAGGTAAGGTTTTATAACTATAAAGCGAAAGGTCGTAGGCCTATTTAGTAGCTTTACGGTATAGGTCTTACCGTTAACAGCGAGTAGTATATATAGTCCGTCCCAATAACTACTTTAGCTAGTATTGCCTTCTCTCCAGACTAAGACAGGCGAACTAGGTGGGAGGCTATAAATAGCATTAGTTTGTAGTCCATTTCGCATATTAAGAGCGTTAGCGATCTATCGTTCAGCTTATAACTTCTAGATTTCCACTATTACTTTCTTAATAGCCGCAGCTCGCTATATAACTAAAGGTGATAGTGCGTCTAATTTAACTATTCGGGGGTAGGCTCTAAAGACTAGGAGTGTAGGGACTAGGCCTTCTAGGCCAGCTATATTATTAATGGCTTTAAAGGCTATTTATAGGGCTATCTCCTTGCTAATTTCAGGGATTTCAGTTGTAATGATTTGGTAGGCTTGTTATAGCGGACTATAGTAGCGTTCTACTATTCTAATGGAATTGTGTGATTTGACTAGAACTAACTTTATAGTTACTCCTATAGTAGCAGCGTAGTGTTTAAACTCCTTACTAATAAAGTTCTTCCTAGCGTCTATAGTAATTAAGTCTAGTAGTCCTAAATAGCTATTAATTTAGCATATTTATAGAACGTCCTAAGTATACTTGGCGCTAATATCTCGTAGCTATCTACCGGCTTAAAATTAAGTTACTTTGTCAACTATATATAGTAGGGGGGAGCCGTTAATATATATAATGTCGACAATAATATTATAATTAAAATTAACGTTATCTTATAAGGTAAAGCAAAATCTACCTAGAGATCTACTAAACTTTTAGTAATAGTGGCAGAGTCTAGTTAGCTCTTTAATAGCAGATCTATTAGTGTTATAGCCGTGGCTAGTTTTATTAAGAAGCTTTTATAGTCTATTAACTAATAGGTAACTAAATTGATAGTATAAGCGTTATAGTTCTACGTTGGTTAAATAACAAGGGTTTGTATTAAAAGACTTAATAAAATAGGACTGTAAGGAGAAGCTTTATAAGAGAAATGGGTAGCTAAATCGTCTAACCACTAGCACCTTTTTGGTGCGAGTAATAATGACGTCCTTTAGGTTATCGTATTTAATATAGAGTCTATCTATATCTGCTAAGCAAAGTAAAAAGGGAGTATCTACTTTAATAATATAGAATTGTACCTTGCTTACGGGGCTGTTAACGTCTATAGTTCCGATAGACATAGAGGCTCCGATCCTAAATTAGATAGTTACTTAGCCCTTAGTTAACGTGTTAAGACTTACGGACTTATCTACGGCCTATAGAGCTTAGAATTAACTGTAGCTAGCTATAGACTTGCGCGAAGCACCTGTACCAACTATAATTCCTATAAAGACTATCGAGGTGTACCGTAACGCTATAGCTATAGCCGTACTATAGGCAAATGGGTCGGTCTCCGTGTAAGGCTCCGTAGTAGACTCCGTGGTAAGTATTAAAGCTATAAGTAGGTGCGTATAAGCCTTATTAGCTAGCTCTATACTTATAGAGGTTACTTTCTCTATAGTAAGCGTTCTAAAGGTAGTAATGTAGGTAGAACTGTCGTTAGGTTCTCCGGCATTGCTTCTAGAGTTATTAGCGTTGTATGTATAGGCTTTAAAGTCTAAGTTATCCTCTTTATCTCTTTTGTAGGCGGCAACGTATTATTTAAAGTGGTTATTAAAGTTGCCCTTATTACGGCCCTTAATATTAATAAAACGTCTCTTATAGTCGTCTCTGGACCGATTACGCTCCTCCTCTATATGTTTCCATAAATGGCAGTTTTCCCTCTTATAGATATAGCACTTGGCCTTTAGTCTGCCGTTAGTTCTATAGGGGCGATTGCTGCCGTAGCGATTAGTATTTCGGTCTTAATTCTAGTCATTTTAGTAATAACGTTAATCCGTAAAAAAGGCTTAGTAAGACAATCTTATTAAGGCCTATAGGGGGTATTCTTTTTCCTACGTAACAATAGAGGATTGTAGCTTACTAATTAATTGAGAGAGGTCTTTTAAAGGGTTGGAGACAGCAATATGGCATGCTGGTACTCCCTGGCAAGCAGTAACTAGCTTATTTATAAGAATGCGGTTCGTACGGAAGTCTAGGTATAGTCCATAACGTTACTTTAGCAGCTTGTCTATAAGTAGTTAGAAGTTCTAATAGATTAACCTATTAGGGTTCTCGTCTATAACTCCTTAGAGGGTTATACTATTCCACTCCATAAGGTTCTTACGGTAGTATTTTGGCCCTTTAAAGACTTATTATATGTGGTTGCAGGCTTCCGTAAAAGGTCTCAACTTAAGGTTACTATTATAGTAGTGGTCCTAAGCAAGCCCTTTTAGCATGCTAGGGAATGCCACTATGTAGCCTTCTAGTGGTAAGCTAGATCTCTTATAGATATTATAAAAGATGGTTAGCTTAAAGTCAAAGCTGTCATTAACTCCATCGTACTTTTGGTCGTCTATGTAGATCTTTGCAATTATAGCTACCTCCTTACTGTATCTAGGCCCTTGCCTAGGTCCTTACTCCATACTAGGCACGACTAGTTCAGGTAGTATATATATAGGTAGCTGTTGCGGCTGCTATAGTTACTGCGACCATAGCAATTAGTTAATAAGAGTGTAGATTTAGTTATAATTGGAGGATTAAGGACCAGAAGGGGTAGTAGGGGTAGCAGGGGTAGCGATTAGAGTAGCTGGCGGTACAGTAATCGGAGTAGCTGGTGGTGCAGCGATTAGAGTAGTTAGCGGTACAGCAGTTAAAATAGCTAGTAGAAGAGCTAGTAATGCTTATATAGCTAGTAAGGGACTATAGAAAGGTATTAACGCTAGTAGAGCTATAGCAAGCTTGTCTAAGGTCGAATTAAGTCAGTCTTACAGAGCCACAGTAATCATTAGCTTAATATCATTAAGGGCTAGACCAATCTCTTCGTCCGTCCATTCGTGAAACTCTTCTTCTTAAAGAAGGTCGAATAGTGCTTCTGAGATTAAATATCTGTTATTGTACTTTCCGATATATACTCCTCTCTTAAGTAGATAAATGCGTAACTTTGCTCTTATATTGGTTCGCATGCGTTTAAAATCCTCAGTAGTAAAGCCTTTAAATTCCTCCTTAAATACTATCCATAGTATATAGTCTGTGAAGTTCTTCTATGTGTGTACGTAGACCTTTATTGCTACATAGTCTTCTAGCTCATCTTTAGAAGCTGTAGCAGCAGTAATTCCATCACCATACTTTAATATCTTTTCTTACCACTCTATTATAGTGTAAAGCAGTATACGTTTAGGTGGAGGTTATAAAGGTTTAAGGTTCAAGATTTAAGGTTCGAGGTTAAGGTTAAGATTAAGGGTTAAGGTTAAGGTCGAGGTTAAGGTCGAGGTTAAGGGTAGTGTATACGTTCTCTACAGCCGTCGGGCCTATAAAGTGTTCTTAGCAAGATTGCTATTCTCTCAGCAATCTGTTATATTAGCTGTAAAGCCAGTATAAATTCTCTTAAGCTTAAGGGAGGTTATAATCTTCTCCAAGTAAAGATATAATTCTCTAGGCAATCTAACGCGTCAGCAGTTAAGTTAATACGTGGTTTCGAGCTTTAAGGGTAATATAGCTTTCTCCTTTAATAAAACAGACAAGAACTAGGCAATCGTGAACTGTTTCCAGTACTACTTCTTAAGCGCTAGCTATTGCGTATTTCCTAATCTATACGTCTACTAATTAGTGTTAGTATAACTCTCTTTATTAATATGCACGAATATCACTTATAGTGGTACGTATGCGGTGTTGAAGTTAGTAGTTGATTGTTGTCTAGAAGTAAGGGGTTGCTCCAAGGTCAGGTTAGCTAACCTCGCTACGTGGTCTCGTGACCACGTTATATAATTAACGTTCCGACATTTAAACTTAAGAATAAAAATAAGCCAAGAGTTAACCTAAGATAGTAAGTATATTATATATTGGCATAGATTATATATATAGATAATGTGTGTAATATATATAAAGTACCTAAGGATAGGAACCGGAAGTACCTAGTAAGGATATATTAGGCACTAAATAAGGCGAAATATTAAAACGCTAAGTATATATATAGTTAGCACCCCATAGAAGTTTAAGGATAAAGGAACTTAATACTTTAACTAGGAAGATTCCTTATAGAAGAATACCTAGACGGATAATAATAGTGGAAATATCTAGAAAATACCTATCTATAGTATATTAAAGACAAAAAGCAAACTAAGTATTAGCTAAAAGTGGACTAAGTATAAATAGGATTAAGCAGCTAATAATTAGGAAAAGTAAAGGCCTATAAAACTAGAGGGAACTAGTAGTAAAGCCTTAGACCCTTAAAGAAATTTAAGGACAATACCTAAATTTATAAATTAAGTGGTAGGATTAATAGTTTAAGGCACTAATAAATAGTAGGGTAATAAGAAACCATATTTTACTAGCAGTAGTTAAAAGAATGGGATTACTATATAGGAAAAATGAACACCCTTACTTATTAGTAATAATTTTAGGAGATCCAATAGCCTACGGAGGAGGTATTATTAATCTTAAAATAGGACCTATTTAGTTAACTATTAAAGAAAGATAAGTTAAGATGTCTTTTAATATATTACTATTAGGGAATAATAAGGCAGTATTAGGAATGCCTTAGTTATAGAAATATAATCTAAAAATCAATTAGGTTATAGGTTAGGTTAATATTAAAGATACATAATAACGCAAAATATAATAATAAGCTAAGTTAGTATAGTACTAAGTAGGGGCAACCTATAAAGAAATAGAGAAAGAATTAAGTTATATATAACGGAACCTTATAGTAGGTACTACAGTGGGTCCTATTAATAGGCTAGGTATGTAGGTATTACAAGTAAGTTAACAATGTAATAATAACTGGTAGAGTGGTTGCCTAATAGATTAACTCTAATTGTATTCTAAGAATTACTATAAGGAAGAAACTATCTAGGTAGAGACTAAGGGTCCTTAAATACACAACCGTACTTCTATAAAATCCTTTTTATACGTAATATACGTGTGCTCTATTCGCTTTATTATAGATCCTATAGATCTTACAGATTATATAGATTACCTTATGTAACTTATACTACCATTTCTTATTATATAGTTCTATCGGTTCTATTCTAAACTATACTTATATTAACTAACTAGCTTCTTCCAACTCCTCTTTAAGTAGTTATAATATTATACTTAAAGCGTCCGTAACATTATGTACTAAAGAGATACTATAAGTATAGTAAGAAACTATAGTTACTAGAAAGTAAAAAGCTGTTAGAATATATAGCATAGGACTATAAGATAGAATTAGAACCGGGAATAAGTCTAAGGTTCTTTCCAATCTATAAGCTTACTAAAGAGGAATGTAGAGCACTAAAAGAGTTTATCTAGAAAAACTTATAAAAGGGATATATTAGACCATTATAGTTATTAGCGGGTTATCCAGTACTGTTTATACTAAAGAAAAATAGTAAACTAAGGCTATGTATCGACTATAGATAGTTAAATAGCATCACTAGAAAGGATAGATATCCTTACCCTTAATTAGCGAAATCTAAGATAGAATAGGCAATGCGTAAATCTTTACGAAGATAGATCTAAGATAGGCGTACCATTAGATTAAAATTAAGAAAGGCGATAAATAGAAGGCAGCCTTTAGGTCAAAGGAAGGACTATATAAACCATTAGTTATACAATTCGGGCTTATAAACGTACTAGCAACGTTCTAAAAACAAATTAATAATATATTAGGAGAATACTTGGATGAATTTGTTATAGTATATCTTAATAATATTATTATCTACTTAATAACTAAGGAAGAACACGGAGAACACGTTAAATAGGTTTTAAAGAGACTATAAAAAGAATAGATGCTAGTAGTAATTAAGAAATGCGAGTTCTTTACTAGGAAGACCGATTTTATTGGATTTATTATTAAACTAGGCCAACTTAGTATAGATCTAAAAAAGATTAAGGCTATAGTGAATTAGTAAAAACTAGAGAACGTTACGCAGTTAAGATTGTTCCTAGGGTTCTGCAATTACTATAGGAGGTTTATAGCGTAATAGTTAAAAGATATTAAACCATTTACGCGGTTAACAAAGAAAGAGGAACTATAAATATAGGAAAAAGAATAATAAGAACTGTTTAAGGAAGTTAAAAGGTTATTTACCTAAAAAATAGTTCTTAAAATCTATTAACTAGAACTAGAGACGGTTATAAAAATAGATATATTAGACTTTATACTAGGGGTATACTTTATATAAAAGCATCTAGATGGATAGCACCTAGTAGCATACTATAGTTAGAAGATAATACTACTAGAACTAAACTATAACATCTATAATAAGGAGTTATTAAGTATAGTTATAGCACTAAAGAAATAAAGAGCATTCTTATAAGGTATAGAGAAACTATTTATAGTTGAAACGGATTATAAGAACTTAATAGGATTTCTAATAATAAAGGAATTAAATTAAAGATAGGTTAGATGGGCAGAGATGCTTATAGAATACTATTTTAAGATTTAGTATACTAAAGGCATAGATAACACGTGGGCTAATATATTAAGTTAAAAAGCTAAATTACAGAACGATAAAAAGCCATTAGGGGCTTTACTGTAAAAAAATACAGATAGACTAATTAGATATAATTATCCAAAAATTATAGCAACTTAGGAAAATAAATTAGAGAGAATCTATAAAATACTAAAAAGCTTTTAGGTATAAAGAATTCTAAAGGCATAGTTAGAAGATCTATAGGTAGATATATATAAAAACCGAGAAGTAAAGTATATCCTAAAAAGTATAGTAGAGCACTTTATAGAAGATTTCTATAAGGGACTAACTTAAGGATATAATAGAGCTATAGGCTTAGTATTAAGACTCTAAAAGAAGTACATTATTAACGGAATCTAGAGAATAGCTAAAAAGGTCACTAAGAAGTATCTAAATTGCTAAAGAAATAAATTAATAAGGCATAAGCTATATAGAGGGCTATAACCTATTAAAATACCAAAGAGACTATAGGAGGTTATATTATAGGACTTTATTATTAAGTTATTAAAGTTAAGAGACCCTATTACCAGACAAGATTATAACGCAATTTTAGTAATAATAGATAAGCCTATAAAGTGGGAATACTTTATAGTATATTTAGAAGAAATATTAGCGGAAGATATTGCTAAAATCTATATTAAAGAAGTGTTTATAAGATATAGAGCACTAAGTAAGATTATATTAGATAGAGATTTAAGATTTATAGTAGTATTCTAGGAAGTGTTTTTAGTAGAGTAAGGAGTTCGAGTAGCAACTTCCACCGTATATTATCTATAAATAGACGGTTAAACGGAAAGATTAAATTAGACACTAGAGCAGTATTTAAGGCATTATATTAATTATATATAGAATAATTAGGTATTGCTATTACTAGTTATATAGTTTATATATAATGCAACACTATAAGAAGGAATAGGTACGTTACTATTTAAGGCGAACTACGGATATAAGCTAAGGACCTTATTATCACCACGTTAAGTAAAGAAGATAAGTAGTATAGCTAAATAAAGAATAAAGAGTTTAATAAATCTTTATATAGACCTTATAGAAACAGCTAAGGTGGTATAGTAAAGAATAAAAAAGTATTATAATGCTAAGAGATCTAAGAGACTAGATCTTAAGGAGGGAGATAAAGTATAGCTACTATATAAAAATTTTAAGAGTTAGCAACTAAGCAAGAAGTTAAACTACGTTAGACTAGGACCTTTTAAAATTACGTAGAAAATTTCATTAGTTATATTTAAGTTAAATCTACTAGCTAGGATAAATATCTACCCTATATAGTATATTATAATGCTAGAGCTAGTATACAGAAATATTAAGCCACCGGTTTATAAAGTAGACACATATAAAGGATAAGAGGAAGATAAATAGTAAGTTTTAAGGATCGTTAGTTATAAGGACGTAGATAATAAAATATAATATAAAGTAAAGTAGATAGGCTATAACAAGACTACTTAGGAGCTACTAGAGAATTTGAAAAATGCTATAGGAAAGGTACAGGAGTATTAGAAGAGAAAAGGTTAGGTAATATTAATAAAGGGGAATTGCTAAAGAATAAGTTACCTAAGGGGGACCTAGGAAGAGCGACTGCCGAACTACTTAGAGTTATTTCCTTCTCTGTTAAAAGAGAATCCATTCTTTTATTATTAAGTTTCTATAAACCTTATTTTATAAGTTTTTACTTTTTAGAATAAACCTTTTTACGGATATATTCTAAACGCTAAAGATAGGTATAAGCTAGACGCTAAACTTTAAGAATATATGCGGACTTTTTTAAGGCATATTAAACCGTAAGCAGCGCTAAGGATAGCTTATTATTAAGCTTTATAGTAGCAAATTAAATATAAGACCCTATAATAAATTACTTAGGGAACTTAGAGACTATTAAGAGTTATAGGATATGTATACTTAGCGTTAGAAATTAAGTAAACATTATAAAACAATTAAATATTTGCTTTAGTGCACTCTATATAGAAAGAGGGTTATTAAGATAAAGAACTTGCCAACGTAATATAGACTAACCCCTCTTTCGCGCAATAAGAATATAGAGATAGCATTACTTTACCAAGTAATAGTATAGAAGAAACTATACGCGTATAACAAAGAGTTAAAGAAAAAGAAGGTGCTTTAGGTATTATAAGTAACAATATTAACCAGATTAATTAGATGGATATTATACCTCTAGTAAACAACTTAGAGATACTAGGTATCTTTAAGGATAAAGATAAAAAGGAGGGAGATAGTATTACGAACGCTTTAAGTATAATATTATAACTACTTAAAGAGGAGTTAGAAGAAGCTAGTTAGTTAATATAAGCACGATTTAGAATAAAACCCGTAAAACTATGTGATAAGGAATAGTAAGTAGAGTTATGTAATATAATCTATATAATCTATATAATCTGCGAGATCTATAATAGAGTAAATAGAGTAGATAGAGTAGATAGAGCAACGACTTTCTTAGGAGTATGGTTGTGTATTTAAGGACCCTTAATCCCTACCTAGATAGTTCCTTCCTTATAGTGATTCTTAGAATATAATTAGAGTTAATCTATTGGGCAACTACTCCACCAGTTATTATTACGTTATTGACTTACTTGCAATACCTATATACCTAGCCTATTAACGAGTTTACCGTAGTTCCTACTATAAGGCTCCGTTACACTTAACTAAAATTAAATTATTTAGACCTTCGGCTAAAAGGGGGGGTACTATAACGGGACTAGCCCAGTTATAGTAGGAATGTCTTGGTAAAACACTTAATAGATAAATTCTAACGCTTTGGCCAAATTCTACTAAATTAATTAAATTCTACCAAAGTCTATTAAAGACCGCGTGCGTATATACGCACGCATTGACCACCAAGTCCCTAACTATTTAATTATATAATTCTCTTGTTATTCCTTTCTCTTTTTATATAACGTCTTGTTCTTAGCGAAAGCTATATACCCTTAGATTTAGATAGAATTTATATCGTTCCTTTAAATCTTCCCCGAAGTCTCTTCGCGCCCTTATACCTATAACGCTTACTCCCCATTATAGTATGCGATATTATCTTTATAAATAGGCATAGGTAAATATAAAGCCTTAGAATGTAAAGAAGCTCTTTAATCTTTAGTATATAGTGGAGCGTATAATAGGTGTTTTTAGAAATTAGTTTAGATTCTTTAAAGCTAATAGGCGTAATATGCCTTTAAGAATATAGATTAAGGTAGTATACACTTTGTAAGCTTTGCAGAGTGTGGAAATGCATAAACGACTTGATTGTAAATGTAGCTCTAGAGGCTCTATATATATACACGAAGAGGGTAGAAATAATGGGGTAATAGATAGCTGAAACGGGAACGGTGATCTGTAAGCAATATTGATCTGCAAGTCAATATATAGGGTGGCTGTCTTGGAGCCCTCCAGGTGACGATCTCAATATAGTGTCGGTAGTCGGTTACACACTTTAATAGTAGTTTATAACTTTATTAATATATATAATCCGGATAACTTAAATAGCTTTCCAATAATAGAGGATAAAGAGATAAATAAGGAAGACAGGAGGCTTATAGATAAGGAGAGTAATGTAGGTATAAATTAAAGGCGTAATATAATCGCATGGCTTATATAGGAGAGTTATTACTAAGTAATTAGTAGGCTAATTATATAGAGATCTATATTATATTTACTATATTTATAATAAAAATCTATAAAATTTCCCTTTTTATATTACTCCTTAATAGCCTATATAATAAAGTGCTAAAGAATAACTAAAATCTTATCTAGATCTTACCTAGATCTTATCTAAAATTAAGCTTAAATTTTATCTTAAGCTTACCTTTCTAATTGGCCTCCCCTCTACTAGTAAGAATATTATTAATTAAGCTTTACTAAAGCTCTCCTATTTTAGCTATTATAAGAAATAATCTAGTAGTTAACTTAGTCTTAAATACTCGCAGGATAACTAGTTGCTGCGTTAAATCTAGGTAACTAAACTCGCTAATAAACTCTATAGAAGCCTTCTCTTAAGGAGACTTCTACGTAATTAAGTGTCTAGTAGCTCTTATTTCTCTAGTTACTTACTTTACTATCTTTTTAAGCGTATTTATAATTTGCTGTCCTCGCTAACACTTCCTACTAGTTTTAGCCTCTCTGGTAGCCTATTTATGTTATAATAACAAAGTATTATATACAAACGCTAAATGAACAAGCATTAGATTCGAAGAATTAATAGCTATATACGGCTGTAGGGACTTAAGAGGATTGCTAGAGAGCTTAAGAGTGTAATAAAGCCTTATAGTAGGAGCTACGGTAGACTTGTTAATGGGCTAGGTATATAGGTATTGCAAGTAAATTAACAACGAGATAATAACTAGTGGAGTAGTTACCTAATAGATTAACTCTAATTATATTCTAAGAATTACTACAAAGAAGGAACTATCTAGGTAGGGATTAAGGGTCCTTAAATATATAACCGTACTCCTATAAAATCCTTCTTATATATAATATACGTGTTATATATATTATACGTAACTATATAATACGTATACCGCGTATACTACGTACAATATTATATAACTCGTTTACTATTCCTTATTATATAGTTCTACCGGTTCTATCCTAGACCGTATCTATATTAACCAACTAGCTTATTCTAACTCCTCTCTTAGTAGTTATAATATTATATTTAACGCGTCCGTAACACTATCTCCCTCCTCTTTATCTTTATCCTTAAAAATACCTAGCATCTCTAAGTCGTTTACTAGAGGTATAATATCCGTTTAATTAATTTAGTTAATATTATTACTTATTATACCTAAAGTATCTTTTTTTTTATAAGCGCAATATTATACTCGCACTATTGCTGCTATATTATCGCTTAGTAAGATTATACCCTCTCTATATTCTTATTACTCTAAGGTAGAGTTAGTATATATTATAATGGCGAACCCATCCTCTTAATAACCCTCTTTTTATTTAGAGTATACTAAAGCAAATATTCGGTTATTTTGCGATATTTATTATAGACGCTTTAAGTACAATATTACGACTACTTAGAGAGAAGTTAGAAGAAGCTAGTTAGTTAATATAAGCACGGTCTAGGATAAAGCCGGTAGAACCATATAATGAGGAATAATAAGCAGAGTTATATAATATAATCTGTGTAATCTATATAATCTATAAGATCTATAATAGAGCGAATAGAGTAGGTAGAGTAGACAGAGTAACAACTTTCTTAGGAGTATAGTTATGTATTTAAGGACCCTTAGTCCCTACCTAGATAGTTCCTTCCTTATAGTAATTCTTAGAATATAATTAAAGTTAATTTATTAGGCAACTACTCCACTAGTTATTATTACGTTGTTAACTTTAATTTACATCACCTATATACCTAGCCTATTAATAAGCCTATTATAGTACCTACTATAAAGTTCCGTTACATAATTACTACCTAATTATAGTATTAAATATAGGGAGTTGAATAATATGCCACCAAAAGCAGCCACTATAACGCCATTAACGGCGGCAACTACTTTAAGGTTAGGAGGTAACACTAGTATAGTAGATACTAACTTACAACAACCTATAACGGTTAAACAGTTATAAGAAATAGTTAACTAGTTAATAGAGAATAATGCGATACTTAAATAAAGGATTAATAGAATAGGAGTAGCGAAGATTAAGTTACCTTTAATTAAGAGATTTTTAGGGGAGAGATTAAAGCTTAAAGGATTCCTTACGTAAATGCACTTTAAAATTATATAAGGAGTAAAACTACTAATACCTATAGATCGAATAGCTTATATAGAACTATTTCTTTTTTTTTATTTTTTTTTTTATCCATTGTATTATACTACGTACAATACTGCGTATGCAGCCTCTAGGCTATGGCGCTATAGTCCTATATATATAAATCCCTTAGGGCAGCTTAACATATACTAGTAACTAAGCGGACACTCTGGCCCGTTTTAGATGCTAGGGGAGTTTTATCCTAGTATTTTGCTCTCTAATATTTAGTTTGCACCAAGGAAATAAAGAAATCCTAGCTTTTTTATCTATTTCTGCCGTATTCTGCCGTTCCTAGAGTAAAAAAAGCGCTCTAAAAGATAGATTTAGTAACATTTTTGCATATAAAAACAAAGGGCTTTATATAGTTTGCCAGCTTGGAGATAACTACCAGTTATTCCTATACAACTTTTTTCGGTAATATAACCTATTTCTTCTCCTTGCTTAGGAATAGATAGGGAATTAGTAATTAATAGCTACTCTCCCCAAAAGTAGGCTATTAATCCTAGATTTACGTTCTAGAAAACGGGTATTTTATAAGGGCAAACCTTACTACATAAACCCACCCTAGAAGGAAAAATTTTCACAAGGTTATCTTATATAGGTTATAAACACCAATTCGCCTATATACCTTATATTTTACGTGCTAAAGTAACACNGGCCGGCCCCCTTCCCCCCNTNCTNTAGCTACCCTATCTGCGCATCTGCGGTACGCCTATAGTGCGGTGTTGTATGGTATATTGTAGCGGTAGTAGTGGCGGTTGTAGTAGAGGTTGTCCGTAGCGCGATAGCCATAGACAGGTTACGGAGGTTGTCTGCAGCGCGACGGCTGTAGATAGGTTGTGGTAGAGGTCGTCTNTAGCTCGATAGCCGTAAACAGGTTGTGGAAGAGGTCGTCTGCAGCTTGATGGCCGTAGACAGGTTGCGGTAGAGGTCGTCCGCAGCGCGATGGTTGTAGACAGGTTGCGGTAGAGGTCGTCTGCAGCGCGATGGCCGTAGACAGGTTGCGGTGGAGGTCGTCTGCAGCTCGATGGCTGTAGACAGGTGATGGTGGAGGTCGTCTGCAGCTCGATGGCTGTAGACAGGTGATGGTAGAGGTCGTCTGCAGCTCGATGGCTGTAGACAAGTTGCGGAGGTCGTCTGCAGCTTGATGGCTGCAGACTGGTTATGGTAGAGATCGTCTGCAGCGTGATGGCTGTAGACTGGTTGTAGTAGAGTTTGTGATGCGTCTGGTATTTGGCGTCTGGTGACGTGTCTTTAGGGGCTATATAGCCGGCGACGCCATAGCGACGACGACGGAGGAGCGAAGGGGGAGACGACGACTATTCCTATTAAAAAGGGCATTTAAATAGTTTAAGCCTTACTTTATAGAAATACAGGCGAATAGAATAACGACTACTAACTAAGAGGTATAGTTTATGTTCTTAAGCTAGAAAGGGTTTATAGAGTAACTTACATAAATATTTAGAGACCTAGAGGCAGTAATTATAGCGGAAAGAAAACTCTAAGACATTATATAACGAACCTTAGTAATTAAGTATATAATATAGTTCTAAACGTTAGCTATATAAGTTAAGTAGAATAATAAGGCGCTTATGATATAGTATAAATAGGGACTTAAGGCTAAAGTCTAGGACGTAATTATTCTAATAAAAGATGTGAACACTCTAAGGGATTTAATAGATTAAGTAATTAAGATTAATAATCGGATCTACTAAAGAGAACAGGCTAAGAGAGGCTAGGATAGAGTTCTATAGTTATATAAGACGTAAAGTACGTAATAACTAAAGCTAAGTTAAAAACTATAATATAGCGTAGAGCTAATAGACCTAAGTAGTACTAAAGAAACCTATAAGAGATAGAGTAAGAAACTATAGAAACCTAAAGGTTAAGGATTTAGTAATTATAAGACTAAGAAGCAGAGGCTAAACTAGGGATCTTATTAGTAGAAGACGTTTAGGCAGACTCTATAGCAAAGTTAATAGTTTAAAGATAGAGCTTATATAAATTATAGGAAATAAGGTTATTTTATAAGGGATTATAAAAATAGTTGGAGTTATTATATAATAAAGGGAACTAGATTAGTAGAAGATATATATATATAGAGGGATAATAGTATACTATAAGGAACAAAAGAATATTTAATTAAAAGTTTTACGTTTTGTTATAATAACGCATACTAAATTTATAAAGACGCTAAGTGTAGTGTAAGCTATTAGCTATAGGAGCTAAAATCTATAAAGTATAGAGGAACTAACGAACTATCACGCAGATTGGATATTAAAGACGATAAGTTTAACGTAGGCGAAATATTTACAGATAATAAGGCAATAAAGGCAGCTTACTAGGAGTATGCAAACCTTAGAGAAGTTATAATAGAAGTAGAGACTAAGACCGCTATAAAGCAAGATTTAGTAACGAGCATTATAATACTATTAGATACGGCATCCATCGCTTTATAAGACGGAAGGAGTAATATCTAAAGAAGATTAAGCAAGTAGACAACTACTAGTACTAGCTTACCACTTAATAAAGGTAAAAGGCCAAAGGCTTAAGATTCTTATAATAAGATAAGAGATAACTAAGATTTTTAAGACGAGATAAGGCACACCTAAGGACCTATAATAGATGAAAACTAATAGAGTAGGGCGGTAGCTTAGTTTAAAGATATATAAATAAGCTCAGGACAGAGTTTCCTATAAGTATAAGATTCTTAAGACAAGATAAGTAAAATTTAAGACTTTTAAGATAATATAAGAACACTAGTAAAGCCTAGTTAGACTAAGGCTAGAGTATAGCTTAAGATAGAAGTAAGCTTAGAATTAAAGAATCTAAGGGACTAGAAATTCGGAGTATAAATATAAACACCTATAGGTAAGAGGTAAGAGGCTTTTTTATAGATTAAGGAATCTGTAATATAAATAGTAGTTAAGCTAAGAGACAGATATATAGACTTAGAAGACTTACTAAGTAAATAAGGTGTTTAGCTTAAAAATTAAAAGTTTAATACTATAATTAAGAAGTAAGAGAACTTTAAGGATCCACTTATAAGATATAAAAGGAAAGAAACCATAGAGGAATTTAGAGCAAGAATTACCTTATAGTAAGAGCAGAAACTAAATATAAGATCTAGTATACTAAGTTATATAAGAAACAGAGCACCTATATAAAAAATTATTAATAGGCTTAGAGTAGGTATATTAAGAGCTAAATAGCTTACTAAACTGGAAGAAGAAGAGAATCTAGGGATTCTAATTAGATTTAAAGAACGATATATAAAGGGCTATCATAATATAGTAATAAAGAGATACTTTCTTACGGATGAGCCGTATATACTTAAAGGACTGTACTAAAAGTGGTATAAGTAACGACACAATAATAAGTAGAAAGATTTCTATATATAGTTGGATAAAAAAGTTATTTAAAACCACCCGATTATAGAGAAGGCTATAACTTATATTAAAGGAGCCTTAATTATAACGTTAAAAGATCTAAAGGAGCAATTAGAGGACTAAAGAAGTGAGAGGTAAATCTTAGTACCTATAAACGAAGTTATAACGCTTAGATTAATATAAGAAAGGTTTAAACTTAAGGATAAAAATAAGCTAAGAGTTAACCTAAGACACTAAGCATACTATATATTAGCATAGATTGCGTACGTAAATAATGTATATAATATATATAGAACACCTAAGGATAAGAATTATAAATACTTAGTAAGAATATATTGGGTACCGGATAAGGCAAAATATTAAAATGCTAAGTATATATATGGTTAGCACCTAGTAGAAGTTTAAAGATAAGGGGACTTAACGCTTTAACTAGGAAGATTCCTTATAGAAGAATACCTAGATAGATAATAGTGGTAGGAATATTTAGAAAACACCTATCTATAGTATATTAAAGACAAAAAGCGAACTAAGTATTAGCTAAAAGTAGACTAAGTATAAGTAGGATTAAGTAGCCAATAATTAGGAAAAGTAGAGGCCTATAAAACTAGAGGGAACTAGTAATAGAGCCTTAGACCCTTAAAGGAATTTAAGGTTAACACCTAAATTTATAAGTTAAGTGGTAAGATTAGCAGTTTAAGGCATTAATAGATAGTAGAGCAATGAGGAACCACATCTCGCTAAAAGAATAGGATTACCATATAGGAAAAAGGAGCACTCTTACCTATTAGTGATAATTTTAGGAGATCTAATAGTCTATAGAGGAGGCATTATTAATCTTAAAACAGGACCTATTTAGTTAACCATTAAAGGGAGATAAGTTAAGATGTTTTTTAATATATTACTATTAGGGAATAATAAGGCAGTATTAGGAATGCCTTAGTTATAGAAATATAATCCAAAGATTAATTAGGTTACAGGTTAAGTTAATATTAAAGATACTTAATAATATAAGATGCGATAATAAGCTAAGTTAGTATAGTACTAAGTAGGGGCAACCTATAAAGAAATAGAGAAAGGATTAAGCTATATACCAAAAAGATACTATAAGTATAGCAAGAAACTATAGTTACTAAAAAGTGAAAAGCTATTAGATTATATAGTATAGGACTATAAAATAGAATTAGAACTAGGAATAAGTCTAAGGTTCTTTTTAATTTATAAGCTTACTAAAGAGAAAGGTAGAGCACTAAAAGAGTTTATCTAAAAAAAACCTACAAAAGGGATATATTAGACTATCGCAGTCATTAGCGGGTTATCTAGTACTGTTTGTACTAAAGAAGAATAGCAAACTAAGGCTATATATTAACTATAGGCAGTTAAATAGCATTACTAAAAAGGATAGATATCCTTTACCCTTAATTAGCAAAATCTAAGACAGGATAAGTAATATATAAATCTTCACGAAGATAGACCTAAGGTAGGTATACCATTAGATTAGGATTAAGGAAGGCAACGAATAAAAGGCAGCCTTTAGGTTAAAGAAAGGACTATATAAACCATTAGTTACAGCCATTCTCAAAATATCGGTAAAAATCGCCAAGCCGCACGACGCGCATCGCCCCCTCCATCAAAACAATACACCCCCTTATAGTCCTACCAATATGGCTCTATATTTTATAAATAGAGGTCAATTTTATAGCTCTATTCTAGCGCTATAAAATAAGCCCTTATTTATATAATTTAGAGCTATTTTGGTAAAGTTATAGGGGGTGCTTATTTCTAGGAATGGAGGGGTCGGATTAGTCAGCGCAGAGCCTCAGTTCAAGTTTTACAACCACCCCCTATGGGCCTACCAATACAGCTCTATATTTAATAAATAGAGACCTATTTTATAGCCCTAGAATAGAGCTATAAAATGGGACTCTATATATATAAATTGGACTAATATTGGTGGAATTATATAGGGTGATATACTGCTGCAGTTTGGCGATTTTTTTGATATTTCCAAAACAACAGTGTACCCCCTATAGCTCTACCAACACAGAGCTGTATTGGTGGGGCTATAGGGGGTGGCTGTAAAACTTGAATTGAGGCTCTGCGCTGGCTAATCCAACTAAAAATAAGCACCCCCTATAACTTCGCCAAAACAGCTCTAAATTATACAAATAAGGGCTTATTTTATAGCCCTAAAATTGAGCTATAAAATAGGCCTCTCTGAATAAAATATGGAGCTATATTGGTGGGACTATAAGGGGGTGTATTGTTTTGATGGAGGGGGCGATGCGCGTCGTGCGGCTTGGCGATTTTTACCGATATTTTGAGAATGGCTGTATGCAATTTAGGCTTATAAATGTACCAGCAATGTTCTAGAAGCGTATTGACAATATATTAAGAGAATACTTAGATAAATTTGTTATAGTATACCTTAACGATATTATTATCTACTTAATATATAAGGAAGAATATAGAGAACACGTTAAATGGGTCTTAAGGAGACTATAGGAAGAATAGATGCTAGTAGCAATTAAGAAATATAAGTTCTTTACCAGAAAAACCAATTTTATAGGATTTATTATTAAACTAGGCTAACTTAGCATAGATCTAAAGAAGATTAAAGCTATAGTGAATTGGTAGGAACTAAAGAACATTATATAGTTAAGATCGTTTCTAGGGTTTTATAATTACTGCAGAAGGTTTATAGCGCAATAGTTAAAAAATATTAAGCCATTTACGTGGTTAATAAAAAAAGAAGAACTATAGATATAGGGAAAGGAATAATAAGAACTATTTAGAGAAGTTAAAAGGTTATTTACCTAAGAGCTAGTTCTTAAAATCTATTAACTAGGACTAGAGACGGTTATAGGAGTAGATATATTAGACTTTATACTAGGGGTATATTTTATATAAAAGTATCTAGATAGATAGCACCTAGTAGCATATTATAGTTAGAAAATAACACCACTAAAACTAAACTATAATATCTATAACAAAGAGTTACTAGGTATAGTTATAGCACTATAAAAATAAAGAGCATTCTTATAAAGTATAGAGAAACCATTTATAGTTAAAACGGATTATAAAAACCTAACGGGATTCCTAATAATAAAGGAATTTAACTAGAGATAGGTTAGATAGGCAGAGATACTTACGGAATACTATTTTAAGATTTAGTATTGTTAGTCACACAGGGTAACTCACCAATAACAACTACTCGAGTAGGGTTACAGTAATGTTGGTTAATAAAGCTTGTTATTAAGAATTAGGGGGTAGGTAAGGAACTTAAGGTTCCTTACCACGCTAGTGCCGCGGCGACACGTAACAACACGTAACGACCGCTTGCCTTATTCCCAACACTAGCAACTCTTCTTTTATGGTTACTATCTATATACACTTATAGATTGCTAATATATAAAGATACAAAGCTAAGGAGAAGAAGAAGAAGAAAAGGAAGGATATTAGGGTTTAATATAAAGACAAGGTGGCCGCTAAGGCGCTAGTAGTAAGCGAGCCAATAGCGATTTTCCATCCCAGGGATAGAAAATCCTAATTAATTAGCGGACGTCGGGGTCGGCAGAATATGGCAGAATTTAGTAGGTAGCACGCCCTAGGAAACTGCGTTATTAAAATAGGGTTATAGAGCTAGCAGAGCGTAACTGGATATGGCTAGCTTGAGCAAATAGGAACAACAGTTAACCAATAGGAATGCTCTTAAATTGCCTTTATCATCGCATCTGCCGGGTTATCTTAGCTATTAATCCATTAAATCCTAAACAGTTCTTAATGCTCCACGAGGACCTCCACGAGGACCTCTATGAGAACCTCCACGAGGACCTCTATGAGAACCTCCACGAGAACCTCTATAAGAACCTCTGCGAGGACCTTCACAAGGACCTCCACGAGGACCTTCACAAGGACCTCCACGAGGACCTTTACGAGGACCTCCGCGAGGACCTCCACAAGGACCTCTATAAGGACCTCCACGAGGACCTCCATAAGGACCTCTATAAAGATCTCCACGAGAACCTCCACAAGGACCTCTATAAGGACCTCCACAAGAACATCCACAAGGACCTCTATAAGGACCTCCACGAGGATCCCCACAAGGACCTCCATGAGGACCTCTATAAGGATCTCCACGAGAACCTCCACAAGTGCTTCGTGGCCGATATTAATCGTACCCTCTACCGTATTCTAATTTCTTATAAAACTTCTTCTCCTAGTCCAAATAGAGCTTTATAAGCTCTATAAGTAAAGGCTACGGTAGGAACGTAGAGCTTAATAAAACAGGGCATGGTACCTAATCTTACTATAGCAGAGTTTAAAGGTTATTGGATCGTAAAGTAAGGGGATCTTACGCTTACTCTTAAGGGGTAATAGTTAAAGTTGCAAGTTAAATTAGCGGATACTAGGGAACTAAAGACGGAGGTAGAAGCAATAGATATAGAGCTAAAGATAAAGGTGGAAGCGTCTTTAGTGGTATATTACTTAGATTCCCTCATAAGTTAAGCTTCTTTTAGTACTTAATCTCTTATAGATTCCATTATAAGCTAAGCTTCTTTTAGTGCTTAATCTCTTATAGAGTCCATTTGTGTTCTTCTTTTACGTTAATAATATACTCCTAAATATTATCTCTAATAATGCCTCCATCCATAGGGACAAAGACTCCGTTCTCCCGAAAAAAGTTACGGAAGTCTTATATAATAGTCTTCTTCACAAGAGCCTATATTTCCTTTATCCATCCTATAAAGTCCTCCTTTATGTAATACTATAGCACAGTATTATTATATTCGCTGTCTTTATAGTGTTCTATATGGTATACTAAGAATCCATTTAGGTCCTATTACTTAGCGGTTATAAAGTTAGTTATAGCTCTATCCTATATCTCCGGGTTAATATCTTTCTTATACTTCTTTGGATAGGTTAATGCTATAGTAGGTAGAATTAATAAGGTGTTATACATTAAAGGTAGGTAGGATTTTCGGTTTTATAGGATCTCGTAGGTTTGCTATCCAAAGGTAGGCAATTTAAGATGTTGTTTAACGCGTTTCGGATATTAACTTAGGACCTTAGGTTCAGTAACACTTCTAACCTAAAGTACTTAACTAAATCTTTATAAACGTGATTGTTCTATATAATAGACGCAACTTAGTATCTCCTAGTACTTAGTAATACTTTTATTACTAGTTTTCCGCAAGTCTAAGGTAGTATAGTATTGCTAGGATCCATTCCATATAAGCGTATATAGCACCCCTATACGAGACTGTCTTTTCTATTCAAAAACCTAGCTGCTCTATAGTTAACTATATATTCAACCACTAATCAGTATTAGTTATATAGGGTGACTCACCAATAACGACTACTTAAGTAGGGTTACAGTAATGTTAGTTAATAAAGCTTGTTGTTAAGAATCAGGGAGTGGGTAAGGAACTTAAGGTTCCTTACCACGCTAGTGCCGCGGCAACACGTAACGACACGTAACAACCGCTTGCCTCATTCCCGACAAGTATACTAAGGGTATAGACAACACGCGAGCCAATATATTAAGTTAAAAAACTAAACTATAGAACGAAGAAAAGCCATTAGGGGCTTTACTATAAAAAGATATAGATAGACTAATTAGATATAATTATCCAAAAATTATAGTAATATAAGAGAAACAGATCTATAAGTCGCTAGAGAGTAAATAGATATAAAAAATCTAAAACGCATAGGTAGAGAATCTAAACTTAGAGCAGTATAAAAATAGAGACGTAATATATATACTAAGGTCTATCGCAAAAGAGTTTATTAAATCATTTTATAAAGGACTAACTTAAGGACACAATAGAGCTATAGGCTTAGTATTAAGACTTTAAAAGGAATATATTATTAATAGAATCTAGAAACTAGTAAGAAAGGTTATAAAGGAATATCTAAATTACTAAAGAAATAAACTAATAAGGCATAAGCCATATAGAGGGCTATAACCTATTAAAATACTAGAGAAACTATAGGAGGTTATATTATAGGACTTTATTATTAAGTTACTAAAGTTAAGAGACTCTATTACTAGATAAGATTATAATATAATCTTAGTAATAATAGATAAGCTTATAAAGTGGGGATACTTTATAATATATATAGAAGAAATATTAGCGGAAGATATCGCTAAAATCTATATTAAGGAAGTATTTATAAGATATAGAGCACTAAGTAAGATTATATTAGATAGAGATCTAAAATTTATAGCAGTATTCTAGGAGGTATTCTTAGCGGAATAAGAAGTTAAAGTAGTAACTTTCACTATATATTATCTATAAACAGACAGTTAAACAGAAAGATAACCTTTTACCACACATGCAACCTTACCAAAAGGTAGCGCTGCACTTCAAAACTTACGCATACCCATCTTACCACCAAAAACAATCAATTTTCCAACTTTCAAGACCCAATTCCTACTGCTTAGCGAGCTATAGGCGGGTTTAATTGTCGTTTTACCCCCTTTCCCCCAACAGAAAATTCTTCTTAGGGGTAGTCCTAGCTTGTAAGCGAGGCACGGACAGGAACACCAAAACTACTACTACTACTACCACCACCAATACTAGGGGTCTAGTATTACTACTACCTTTAAACCTAATCTCCCCAGAAATCCTCTAGTAGGATTAGTAAGGAAAAAGGGTATAAGGATAGTAAAAACTAGAAAACTCCCCCTATAAGATGCCAAGGCCTACTAGGCCTAAAAAAAAACCTCCTATAGAGACAAGTGACAACAACGAGTCTATAGGCGAAACCCCTATAGAAAGAAATGATAATAGGTTTCTATTTTCATCTTCTTTTCTTTCTCCTCCTAGCTTGTCTAAGAAGGGAGAGAAAAGAGAACATCCTCAAACTTCTCCTGAAAAAGAAAACTAAAAACCTATAAAAAAGAAACCAATAGCTACTACGGATGGCACACCTAGTACACCTATATCTTTTCCTCCCCTTTCTCCAGAACAACACCTATAAAAGCTCTAAAAAGCCTAACCCAGGCATATAAAGGGCTAGAAAAAGAAGAAGAAAAAGAACAAGTTAAACAGCTAGAGGACTATACAAGGAGTATCCTAGNAGGAAAAAACCCCTTTATAAAAGGAAAAGAAAAAGAAAAGACAAAAGATGTCCTAAAAGGACTAGTCGAAGAAGTAAGAGCTCTCCGTAAGGAGGTAGCCCCTACTAAAGAAACCTACGCAGAGAGGCTAAAGAAGGACCTCCCTACTTCGTCCTCTCTACCCTCCTCGTTACTACTATTTCCTACTCCTTCTACTTCTACTAGAAGTAAGAAAAAGCAGCTACAAAAAAGAAAGCTAGTCTTAATTACAGACCAAAAGGACCAACTTTTAGATACCTTCTCTATACGAAACAAAGTCAATTAACTATTTGCATTAAAACTACAAGTAAAAAAACCTGTTTTAGCATCTATAGCTAGAACTAAGGGAAAACAAAATATCCTCCTTATGACTACGGAAGAGTATAATGCGGATTTCCTAGTTAAATATAAGGAAATCTAGCATAACTGCTTTACCTTTTAAAGAGAACAAAAACTAGAACTATGGGTTTAAATTATAGCCTATAGGGTTCCTACCCTACCTTTCCTAGGAGAAGGAGGCTCTAAGCTTCTAAAAGAAGAAATTGAGACCTTTAATCCTATAAGGTTACAAGGACTACCTAAATAGATCTTATCTAGTGTAAAAAGACACGATCTATAAACCAGATTTGGCTCTATAGTTTTTACTATAGAGAACGAAGAAAAAAGACAAGAAATCCTTAAGCAAAAAGAGATATTAATTGCAGGTACAGCTACTAAGGTAGTAAAATACCTNAAAGTCTCTCCTACTACGCAGTGTACGAGCTGCCAAAAATTTGGCCATCTAGGAGACAGGTACTCTACTAGGGCCTATAGATACTATGCAGCTGCACATTTATCTAAAGACCATTCCTGTTCTACCTGTATAATAACAAGCAGGCCTTGCCAGCATACCACCCCTCTTTGCATTAATTGTAAAGAAAAACACTTTGCTAATAGTAAAGACTACAAGACTCTTAAAGCTGCTAAACTAGTACGCGAAGAAGATTCTATAGAAGAATAAATCAGATAGGATTCTAGAAGGGGGTAACTCCTACTAGGCTCTTAAAATGATATTAGAGAGTAAAAGGACAGAAATAAATTGCAAAAGGATAGGGATAGGGGTTAGGATTTCTTATAGTTTTTCTTACCATTTTCTCATTCCCTAGTAGTTGTAGTATCTTAGTATTTTACTAGGAAACTATAAACTCCTAATTTAGAAGTTTATAAACTACTAGGACATAGCTACTAGTATATATTAAGCTGCCTAGAAAGGATTTATGTATATAGAACTATAGCGCTATAGCCTAAGGCTGCATGCGCAGTATTGTACGTAGTATAATACAATGGATAAAAATAAAAAAAACAGAAAGATTAAATTAGACACTAGAGCAGTATCTAAGGCACTATATTAATTATGTATAGAATAATTAGGTATTACTATTACTAGTTATATAGTTTATATACAATATAACACTATAAGAAGAAATAGGTACTTTACTATTTAAGGCGAATTATAAGTATAAACTAAGGACCTTACTATTACTATATTAAGTAAAGAAAATAAATAGCACAGCTAAGTAAAGAATAGAGACTTTAATAAATCTTTATACAAATCTTATAGAAATAGCTAAGGTAGTATAATAAAGAATAAAAAGATACTATAACGCTAAGAGATCTAAGGGACTAGATCTTAAGGAGGGGGATAAAGTATAACTACTATACAAAAACTTTAAAAGTTAATAACTAAGTAAGAAGTTAAACTACGTTAAACTAGGACCTTTTAAAATCACGTAAAGGATTTCACTAGTTACGTTTAAGTTAAACCTACCAGCTAAAATAAGGATCTACCCTATATAGCACATTATAATGCTAGAGCTAGTATATAGGAATGTTAAGCCACTAATTTATAAGGAAGATACGTATAGAGGGTAAGAAGAAGATAAATAGCAAGTTTTAAAGATTATTAGTTATAAGAACGTAGATAATAAAACATAGTATAAGGTAAAGTAAATAGGCTATACTAAAACTACCTAGGAGCTATTAGAAAATCTAAAGAACACTATAGAAAAGGTATAGGAGTATTAGAAGAAAATAGGTCAGGCAATATTAATAAAGAAGGATTACTAAAAAATAAGTCACCTAAGGGGGACCTAGGAAGAGCAACTGCTAAACTACTTAGAGTTGTTCCCGTTACTATAGAAAGAGAGTTAGTTCTCTTATTACTAAGTTCCTATAGACCTTATTTTATAAGTTTCTACTCCTTAAAATAAACCTTTTTACGAACTTTCTTAAGACGAATTAAATAAGTAGACGCAGCTAGACAAGAATTAAAGGCCCGTTACTAAGCGTTAGTAGCCTCCTTCTTAGCGTTACGTAAATAATAAAGCTCCGCTAAGGTAACGGACAGTTTATTATTAAGCTTTATAGCAGCAGATTAAATATAAGACCCTATAATAAATTACTTAAGGAACTTAACGACTATTAAGGATAGTAGGGTGTATATACTTAGCGTTAGAAATAGAGCGAATATCGCAAGACAAATAAATATTCGCTTTAGTGCACTCTAAATATAAAGAGGGTTACTAAGATAAAGGACTTGCTAACATAATATAAACCAACCCCTTTTTTATATAATAAGAATAAGGAGATAGTATAATTTTACTAAGTAATAATATCGCAGTAATGGTATAAGACCGACGAGCTGTAGATAAAAAAGAAGATGCTTTAGGTATTATAAGTAATAATATTAACCAAATTAATTAAATGGACATTATACCTCTAATAAACGACCTAGAGATATTTAGGATCTTTAAGGATAAAGATAGAGAGGAGGGAGATAGTATTATAGACGCTTTAAGTACAATATTACAACTACTTAAAAAGGAGTTAGAAGAAGCTAGTTGGTTAATATAAGTACGATTTAGGATAGAGCTAGTAGAACTATATAACGAGGAATAGTAAGTAGAGTTATATAATATAATCTATATAATTTATTATCTAAACGAGGTTGTCTATAACTAATTGGGTTAGTTACGTAAGCTAAGCAAGCTTAGGAAATCCACCAAATTCCACCTATAGAATAGGAAAATCAATAAGCATCAATAAAAATCAGTTACTACCCCATACTATTACAATAGCATTACATATTACCAAAAGTAATACCAACACTAATCAGTAATTACAGATTAGGAGACATACCACCTACGAAGAGAGACGAGCTTAATTAGTCCCTACTTATAGGCCTCTACCGAACCCGTTTGCTAAGGAGTATTAGTTAATATATATCTAAAGAACCAACCCCCTAATAGGCCCTTAATTCTTTATATATAGTCTTTAGGTACTTAAAGAACCAACCCCTTAATAGGCCCTCGGTTTGCGTCTATTACGCACTCTAAAAGGCGTCAGGTACTTAAGGAACTAACCCCCTAATAGGCCCTTAGTTTTATATTTATTACGCGTTTTAGAACCTAAAAATTAAAACTTAATAAGATAAAGAACCTTAGTTCGCGTCTATTACGCATTTTAAACCCTACAACCATTACACAAACTCACCCGTTATTACGAAAACCACTATAACAGATATTAGGTAATAAGTTAGAGAAGGACAAAAGAAGTAGGGCAGAGGAATTAATATAGACTCTAATGACATTAATATTACAGACATTAATAACTTTATATAGTT
This sequence comes from Cenococcum geophilum 1.58, assembly GCF_001692895.1. Lineage (NCBI taxonomy): Eukaryota > Fungi > Ascomycota > Dothideomycetes > Gloniales > Gloniaceae > Cenococcum > Cenococcum geophilum. The sequence continues at coordinate 174,645 of NW_027137674.1, forward strand.
TAAGACCTCAGAATATAAAGTTTATAACTTTAAAGCCGATAAACTATAGGAAGCCTATAAGGATAATTTCCAGAACTTTATAGTATAAATCTTTAAAAACTGCAACCAGACATATATTAGAAAGCTTTAATTACTCCTATAAACTAACGGCGTATAGGTAAGGAAGTATAGGAACGCCACAGTTCCCAAATTACTATTTAACACCCTATAAGAATAAGAACCTATAGAGTAGACTAAGCTTAAGATTAAAGAGTACATAGCAGCCGGAGGGAAGTTCAATTTAGGACGAATTAACTACCTCCTTAAGAATAACTTCGCTAGTGCCAGTACTAGTACTAGTACTACCAAAAATCTAATCTTACGAACTACCATTAAAACCCTAACCTTAACCTCACTAACCCTATAACTATCCCATTAATATAACCTACCTCATTAAACTAGGGTTTCGGTAAGGAGTTAATAAACCTCACAAAGATATACACGGAAGATAACAAGTATAGTAAAGAAGATAATAACTTTAACTTTAAACTTACTATCTTCTATAACCTCTACAGTAGAGCTAATATACCCTAAGAAGCTAAGGTTAAAGCCTACCCTATAATGCTACGCAGCTTAGCACTTAACTATTACTATACTAACCTTAAGAACGTCACTATAACCCTCTTATTTAACTAAATCTACGACGCTATACGTAATTACTTTAAGGGACCTAAGTATAGGCGTGGTATACTAGGGCAATAGAACTTAATAACCTTAAGGTTTATAATAAGCAAAGGCGAGAATACTGGAAAATTAACCCTAGACTGCCTATAGTTGCTTATTAAAGAATTAAGACACCTTTAGCACGGTCTTAACCCAGATTTACATATAGATAAGTTTCTTTATAATAAGCTTATTAACGCCTATTAGGAGTTACTAGCGTATTAATATACCTGCTTTAAACCCTCTAATAGCTTAACTGGCCTAATTAATAACTTACAATCCTCTATTATAACATTCGAAAAGTTAAATAGTAAGAACCCCTAAGCCTACTTTACTAACCGCCGCTATTATAGATAATACCCCCGATTACCTTATAGAATATAATTATCCTTATTTAGCCGATATATATTATTAAAAAAGCGCTGCTTCATCTGTTATAAGGAAGGCTACTAGTTATCTAAATACTTAAGAGAAGAATATAACAAATTAAGGAAGAAGTTTAAGAACAGACTTAACCGCCGCTTTAATAGGCATGCTAAGTAATATATTACCAAGTATAAGGGAATAGATCACAATAATAAACTTAACTTAAAATCTACTAATGACGTAATAGAAGCCCTTATAATTAATATTAAGTTACTACTAGTATCTCTAGCTTAGGAATAGACTAAACTATTTTTTACCTCTTTCGGAACGATATAGTATAAAGGAGCCACTAATACTATAACTGACTTAGCAAACCAATTCTTTACCTATGCGATTACCGGCACTAACCTAACTACTTACTATAATAACCTAGACCCATTTACCTATGTTACTACTAGCTAATATACCTCTAATAAGTTCTATAGAGTAATAATTAACACTAGAGCTTTAAAGAGATTAATAGTAGGTTATGGACAATACCTTGTATATAGGAAGACCCATAACACCGTTATCGACACCTTAAAGGCTGGCGCCATTAACGTCCAGTTTAGCATCGGCTCTACCTCTTCTATTAGCTCCGTTATAGCCAATACACTAGTTAGTAATATTGAATTTTATATTATAAAGGCCGACATACCCTTCTTACTATGTCTTGTAGATATGGATATACTAAAGGTCTATTATAACAACCTTAAGAACGTCCTAGTTACCCTAATAAAATTAGTACCAGTGGTTCACTAATTCGGTTACCCCTTCCTATTATAGGAAAAGTTATTATAGTTATTTATAACCTACTTATTTAACTAAAACCCTTACTACCTAACCACTACTAAACTCTGCCGACTTTACCGCCGCTTTAAATATCTATTGGTAGATAAGCTATATAAGGTACTAGAATACTCTAGCCACAATAATATTAATAAGTAGGTTATTAACTACCTTACTAAGTACTGCTCCCACTGCTAGAAACACGGTAAATCCCCTAGATGGTTTAAGTTTATATTATAAGAAGACTAAGATTTTGATTTTAATTATTCTATTTTTATTAATATTATATATATTAATAGAAGCCCTATCCTTTATATAATTAATAAAGCTACCAGATTTTAAGCCGTAAGATAGCTATATAATATCTCCGCAAAACATACCTAGGACATCCTACGACTCTACTGGATAAACACCTACATTAGACCACCTAACTACATTACCCACAACGCTAGGAAGAACTTCGTAAGTAAGGAATTTCAATAGTACGCTATAGCAATAGCTATATTAACTAAGAGCGTCCTAGTAGAAGCTTACTAGTTTATTAAAATAGTAGAAAGAGCTTATTTAACTCTACGCTAAGTATACTAGATAATTATAGAGGAGCTATAGGACTTAGGAATAACTAAAGAACTGGCTTTATAAATAGCGGTAAAGGCTGCTAATAATATAGCTGGCCCAGATAGCTTAGTCCTAATACTTCTCATTTTTAGTGCCTACCCTTAAATAAGTAAACTTAACCTATTAGCACCCTCTATTATATAGTAAGCGGTAGCTATAAAGAAGACAATAAAGGAGATTATAAGGATTAGGGTAAAGAAACAAGTTAATAATACACTAAACTAATAAAACGGTCTATCTGTCACTATAATCTATAACCTCCCCCTTAACTTAGATGTACTTATATAGCGTAAAGGCAATACTAGACAAAGCGGCAGATAAACTGGCCTATTTAAGTTACTCGGAATTAACGGAGAGATATATAAGGTATAGCTCCCTAGTAGACCTACCAACTTTAGGACCATAGTAGTAAAACTATACCTATAACCTAAACTAAAAGAACTAACTAAGGAACTAACTAAGGAACTAACTAAGGAACTGGCAGCTACTATACCCCTTTAAAGATTAAAATAGATATAATAATCGCTGATAAAGTCCTAGTAAAACATTATAGATATATTAATATTTATTAACAACAGCCTAACAAAATCTAATACTATAACCTCTAAGTGTACCTTACCGTTATTTACAGAGTCTCAACGCAAAGAGATAAACGGTTTACTTAAGAAAGGCGTCTTTAAGTTTACTAATATAGTAGACGTTCTAAAAGGAGTCAGAATCTTCAACTCCTAATTTGTTAATAAGATTAAGAACGCCGGAATAGATAAGGCCTTTAAAAAGTCTAGACTGGTCATATAAGCCTATAACGACTATAGTAAAGATCTAGTTCTAACATAGTTACTAACTATTTAACGTGTTAGCTAGAGAATTATTCTAGCACTTATAGTAACCTTATAAGGAAATAAAAGAAGACCAGCCTTTTTATACCTACACGATATCTTATAAGCCTATATATAGTCTAGCACCCACCTAAACAGAGACTTCTTTATACGCCTACCACTAGAACTCGGACTAAAAGATAGATTAATTTTAAAAGTTATTAAACCACTATATAGTGTCCCAGAAGCTAGTAACTATTGGTTTAATATATACTACTACTACTACCTTAATAAGCTATGGATAAACTAGTTAATATATAACCCCTACTTATTATACACAAACAGTAATAGCTTTGGAATTATAGGATTATAGACCGATAATACACTATTTCTTACTGATAAAACCTTTACGGAGGCTAAAGAAGCTAAACTTTAGGAGGTAAAGTTCCTAGTAAAAAAGAGAGAGAAGCTTACGCTAAATACCCTAATTAAGTTTAATAGAGGCTATATTAAGCAAGAAAAAGATTTAATAGCCCTTACCTAGGAACGTTAATGCTAGAACCTAAAGCTAGTTACTATAAAGGCTATAGACCTAACTAGCTTTAGAGGGGAAGTCCGTAAGGTAGTTATACTAAAGGACTAGTACGTTACTTAAAGAGTAAGAGGAGCTTATATTGCCATAGTCTGCCAACTAGAAGCTGCCTTTAACCTCTCCTTTATAGTATAAGTTGTTAACCTAAAGGAAGAATATACAAAGCAGCTTAATAAGCGGCTATAATAGTAAATTAATAATCCCTTCTAAGGACTTCGTTTTATACGACTTAATATAAGCACTCTTAAACTAATAATATTTACGGACTTATCCTTTACTAATAACCACGACCTCTCCTCTTAGATTGGCTTTGTTATTATACTTATAGATAAGGATAATAGGGCTAATATCCTCTATTGGTTATCTATTAAGTGTAAGCAAGTTATACGAAGTGTTTTAGCATTTAAACTATATAGTATGGCTTATAGATTTAATACCGGAGCTACAATTAAAGTAACTATTAAGAAAATTCTATAACTTAAACGACTACCGCTTACCCTTTATACTAATTTAAAATTTTTATATAACTACCTAGTCAAACTTAGAATAATATAAGAGAAACGACTTATAGTTAACCTAATGTGTTTACAATAATTATATAAGAGAAGAGAAATAGTAAAGATTAAATAGATTAATGGAGGCAGTAACCCTATAGACGCTATAATAAAATTAAAGCCTTGCTAGGCGTTAAAGGACCTAATTAATACAAATATAATTAAGCTATAGGTTACCGAGTAGGTAGAGAAAAAAGACATTAAAGCAGGAATAGAGTATGCGAAGATATTAAGCCAGCCGCTAAGGCGCTAGTACTAAGCGAGCCAATAGCGATTTTCCATCCCGGGGATGGAAAATCGTAATTAGTTACTTTAACTACCTAGTAGAATTTAGTAGAATCTAAGTGGAATATGGCAGAATTTAGTAGAACTTAATAGAATTTAGTAGGAGGTGTGCTTAAGCACTATTAAAAACTAAATACTCCTAGTATCTAAATAAGGTTGTCTGTAACTAATTAGGTTAGTTATATAAGCTAAGCAAGCTTAGAAAATCCACTAAATTCCACCTATAGAATAGGAGAATTAATAAGCATCAATTAAAATCAGTTACTACCCTATACTATTGCAATAGCATTACGTATTACCGGAAGTGATACCGATATTTATATAATCTACGAGATCTATAATAGAGCGAATAGAGTAGGTAGAGTAGATAGAGCAACGACTTTCTTAGGAGTATAGTTATGTATTTAAGGACCCTTAGTCCCTATCTAGATAGTTCCTTCCTTATAGTAATTCTTAGAATATAATTAAAGTTAATCTATTAGGCAACTACTCCACCAGTTATTATTACGTTGTTAACTTTAATTTGCATTACCTATACACCTAGCCTATTAATAAGCTTATTATAGTACCTGCTATAAGGTTTCGTTATAATATTTACTCTATTTCTAACACTAAGTATATACATCCTATTACTCTTAATAGTCTTTAAGTTCCCTAAGTAATTTGTTATAGGGTCTCGTATTTAATCTACCGCTATAAAACTTAAGTCTAAGTTAGCCGCTACTTATGCTAAACTCTATTATTCTACTAAGGAGACTACTCGCGCCCTTAAGGCCTAGTGTTATTCCTTTAAGACTTAATAAGTTGCGTTTACTTAGTTAACCTATCTTAAGAAAGTATATAAGAAGGTCCGTTCTAAAGAGTAGAAACTTATAAAATAAGGTCTATAAGAACTTAGTAATAAAAGAATAGATTCTCTTCTAATAGAGAGGAAAATAACTCTAAGTAGTTTAGCAGTCGCTCCTCTTAGGTCCCCCTTAGGTAACTTATTCTTTAGTAATCCTTCTTTATTAACATTACCTAACCCTTTCTTTTTTAATACTCCTGTACCTTTCCTATAGCATTTTTTAGGTTCCCTAGTAGTTCCTAGGTAGTCTTAGTATAGCCTATCTACTTTACTTTATACTATATTTTATTATTAACATTTTTTTTTATCCATTGTATTATACTACGTACAATACTGCGCATGCAGCCTTGGGCTATGGCGCTATAGTTCTATATATATAAATCCTTTCTAGGCAGCTTAATATNTACTAGTAGCTATGTCCTAGTAGTTTATAAACCCCTAAATTAGGAGTTTATAGTTTCCTAGTAAAATACTAAGATATTACAACTACTAGGGAATGAGAAAATGGTAAGAAAAACTATAAGAAATCCTAACCCCTGTCCCTATCCTTTTGCAATTTATTTCTATCCTTTTGCTCTCTAATATCTTTTTAAGAGCCTAGTAGGAGTTGCCTCCTTCTAGAATCTTATCTATTTTATTCTTCCATAGAGTCTTCTTCGCGTACTAGTTTAGCAGCTTTAAGAGTCTCGCAGTCTTTACTATTAGCAAAGTGTTTTTCTTTACAATTAATGCAAAGAGGGGTGGTATGCTGGCAAGGCTTGCCTATTATTATACAGGTAGAACAGGAATAGTTTTTAGATAAATATACAGCTACACAGTATCTGCAGGCCCTAGTAGAGCACCTATCTCCTAGATGGCCAAATTTTTGGCAGCTCGTACACTGCGTAGTAGGAGAGACTTTGAGGTATTTTACTACCTTAGTAGCTGTACCTGCAATTAATATCTCTTTTTGCTTAAGGATTTCTTATCTTTTTTCTTCGTTCTCTATAGTAAAAACTATAGAGCCAAATCTAGTCTATAGATCGTGTCTTTTTACACTAGATAAGATCCATCTAGGTAGTCCTTATATCCTTATAGGATTAAAGGTCTCAATTTCTTTTTTTAGAAGCTTAGAGCCTCCTTCTNCTAGGAAAGGTAGGGTAGGAACCCCGTAGGCTATAATTTGAACCCATAGTTCTAGTTTTTATTCTCTTTAAAAGGTAAAGCAGTTATACCAGATTTCCTTATATTTAACTAGGAAATCCGCATTATACTCTTCCGTAGTCATAAGGAGAATATTTTATTTTCCTTTAGTTCTAGCTATAGATGCTAAAACAGGTTTTTCTACTTGCAGTTTTAATGCAAATAGTTGATTGACTTTGTTTCGTATAGAGAAGGTATCTAAAGGTTGGTCCTTTTCGTCTGTAATTAGGACTAGCTTTCTTTCTTATAGCTGCTTTTTCTTACTTCTAGTAGAAGTAGAAGGGGTAGGAAATAGTATTAATAAGGAGGGTAGAGAGGACAAAGTAGGGAGGTCCTTCTTTAGCCTCTCTGCGTAGGTTTCTTTAGTAGGGGCTACCTCCTTACGGAGAGCTCTTACTTCTTCAACTAGTCCTTTTAGGACGTCTTTTGTCTCTTCTTTTCCTTTTATAAAGGGGTTTTCTCCTACTAGAACACTACGTGTATAGTCCTCTAGCTGTTTAACTTATTCCTTTTTATCTTCTTCTTCTTCTTCTTCTAGCCCTTTATAGGCCTGAGTTAGGCTATCTAGAGCCTTTTATAGGTGTTGTTCTGGAGAAAGGGGGGAGAAAGATATACTAGGTATACCAGCCGTAAAAGTCCTCAGTTTAGTTGTCTTTTTTGTAGGTTTTTGGTTTTCTTTTTTAGTAGAAGACTAAGGATGTCCTCTTTTTTCTCCTGTCCCAAATAGGCTAGGAGAAGGAGAAGGGCCAGAAAAAGTGAATGTAAATATAGACTTATTATCACTTATTTCTATAGGTTTCTTTTTAGGCCTACTGGGCCTTGGCATTTTATGTCTTATAAAGGGGTTTTCCTAGTTTTTACTATCCTTATACCCTTTTCTCCTTACTAATCCTACTAGAAGATTTCTGGGGAGATTAGGCTAAGAGGTAGTAGAGAAACTAGCCCCTATTTTGTAGTTTTAGTATTAGTAGTAGTAGTAGTAGGTTTGGTGTTCCTGTCCGTGCCTCGCTTATAAGCTAGGGCCACCCTTAAAGAAAATTTTCTATTAGGGAAAGGGGGTAAAACGACAAATAAATCCACCTCTAGCTCGCTAGGCAGTAGGAATTAGGTCTTGAAAGTTAGAAAATCGATTGTTTTTGATGGTAAGATGGGTATGCGTAAGTTTTAGAGTGTGGCGCTACCTTTTAGTAAGGTTTCATGTGTGGTGAAGGTTTTATTATTAACATCCTTATAACTAACAATCTTTAAAACTTACTATTTATCTTCTTCCTGTCCTCTATATATATCTACTTTATAAACTAGTGGCTTAATATTTCTATATACTGGCTCTAGTATTATAATATACTATATAGGGTAGATCTTTATCTTAGCTAATAGGTTTAACTTAAATATAACTAATAAATTTTTTTATATAATTTTAAAAGGTCCTAGTCTAATATAGTTTAACTTCTTACTTAGTTGTTAACTCTTAAAATTTTTATATAGTAGCTATACTTTATCTCCCTCCTTAAGATCTAGTCCCTTAGATCTCTTAGCATTATAGTACTTTTTTATTCTCTACTATACTACCTTAGCTATTTCTATAAGGTCTATATAAAGATTTATTAAATCCTTTATTCTTTACTTAGCTATACTACTTATTCTCTTTACTTATTATAGTAATAATAAGGTCCTTAGCTTATATCTATAATTTACCTTAAATAGTAATATGCTTATTCCTTTCTATAGTATTGTATTATATATAAACTATATAACTAGTAATAATAATACCTAATTATTCTATACGTAATTAATATAATATCTTAAATACTATTCTAGTATCTGATTTAATCTTTCTATTTAACCATCTATCTGTAGATAATATACAGTAAAAGTTACTACTTAAACTCCTTACTCTACTAAGAATACTTCCTATAATACTGCTATAAATCTTAAATCTCTATCTAATATAATCTTACTTAGTACTTTATATCTTATAAACACTTTCTTAATATAGATTTTAGTAATATCTTCCGCTAATATTTCTTCTAAATATGCTATAAAGTATCCCCACTTTATAAGCTTATCTACTATTACTAAGATTATATTATAATCTTATCTAGTAATAGGATTTCTTGATTTTAGTAATTTAATAATAAAGTCCTATAATATAACCTCCTATAGTCTCTTTAGTATTTTAATAGGTTATAGCTCTCCGTATAGCTTATACCTTATTAGTTTATTTCTTTAGCAATCTAGATATTCTTTTATAACTTATCTTACTAGTCCCTAGATTCTATTAATAATATACTCCTTTTAAAGTCTTAATATTAAGCCTATAGCTCCATTATATCCTTAAGTTAGTCCTTTATAAAATAACTTAATAAACTTTTTTATAATAGACCTTAGTATATATATTACTTCTTAATTTCTATACTACTCTAAGTCTAAATCCTCTACCTATATATCTTAGATCTTTTATATTTAATTACTCTCTAGGAATTTATAGATCTATTCTTTCTATATTACTATAATTTTTAGGTAATTATATTTAATTAATCTGTCTATATCTTTTCGTAATAAAGCCTCTAATAGCTTTTCGTTATTCTATAGTTTAGTCTTTCTACTTAAGGCATCTACTCGTGCGTTCTCTATACCCTTAGTATATTAAATCTTAAAATAGTATTCTATAAGCATCTCTACCTATCTAACCTATCTATAATTAAGTTCTTTTATTATTAGAAACCCCATTAGGTTCTTATAATCTATTTTAACTATAAATAGTTTTTCTATACCTTATAAGAATACTCTCTATTCCTATAGTACTATAACTATACCTAATAACTCCTTATTATAGATGTTATAGTTTAGTTCTAGTAGTATTATCTTCCAACTATAGTATACTACTAGGTGCTATCTATCTTTATATTTCTATAGAAAGCACACTTTTAGTATAAAGTTTAATATATCCGTTTTAACTACTATCTCTAACTATAGCTAATAGATTTTAAGAACTGGTTCCTGGGTAAATAACTATTTAACTTCCTTAAACAGTCTCCTTTGTTCCTCTCCCTATATCTATAGTTCTTTTTTCCTTATTAATCTTATAAATAACTTAATATTCTTTAACTATTAAGCTATAAACCTTCTATAGTAATTATAAAACTCTAAAAATAATATTAATTATATAATATTTTCTAGTTTTTGCCAATTCGCTATAGCCTTAATCTTCTTTAGATCTATGCTTAGCTGGCCTAGTTTAATAATAAATCTAATAAAATCGGTTTTCCTGGTAAAGAACTCGCATTTCTTAATTGCTACTAGTATCTACTCCTCTTATAGTCTCTTTAAAACCCATTTAACGTATTCTCCATGTTCTTCCTTATTTATTAAATAGATAATAATGTTGTTAAGGTATACTATAACAAATTTATCTAAGTATTCTCTTAATATATTGTTAATACGCTTCTAAAACATTGCTAGTACATTTATAAGCCTAAATTATATAACTAATAGCTTATATAGTCCTTCCTTTAATCTAAAAGCTGCTTTCTACTTATTACCTTCCTTAATTCTAATCTAATAGTACGCCTATCTTAGATCTATCTTTATAAAGATTTATATATTACCTATCCTATCTTAGATTTCGCTAATTAAGGGTAAAGAATACCTATCCTTCCTAGTAATATTATTTAACTATCTATAGTTAATACATAGTCTAAGTTTTCCATTCTTCTTTGGTATAAATAGTACTAGATATCCTGCTAATAACTGCAATAGTCTAATATATCCCTTTTAAAGATTTTCTTAGATAAACTCCTTTAGTACTCTTTGCTCTTCTTCTATAAGCTTATAAATTAGAAAGAACTTTAGACTTATTTCTAGTTTTAACTCTATCTTATAGTCCTATGCTATATAATTTAACAGCTTTTTACTTTCTAGTGACTATAGTCTCTTACTATATTTATAGTATTTCTTTAGTATATAACTTAATTCTTAATTAGTTTCTTTATATATTGCTCTAACTTAGTACTATACTAACTTAGTCTATTATCGCATTTTATGTTATTATATATCTCTAATATTAACCTAGTTTATAACCTAATTAATCTCTAGATTATATTTCTGTAACTAAGGTATTCCTAATACTGCCTTATTATTCCCTAATAGTAATATATTAAAAGACATCTTAATTTATCTCCCTTTAATAGTTATCTAAATAGGTCCTATTTTAAGGTANATAATCCCTCCTCTATAGGCTATTAGATTTCCTAAAATTATAACTAATAGATAAGGGTGCTCCTTTTGTCTATATAGTAGCCCCATTCTTTTAACTGCTACTAGTAAGATATAGTTTTGTATTACTCTACTATCTACTAATACTTTAAACTGTTAATCTTACTATTTAATTCCTAAATTTAGGTATTATTCTTAAATTCCTTTAAGGGTCTAAGGCTTTACTACTAGCTCCCTTTAGTTCTATAGGCCTCTACTTTTCCTAATTATTAGCTGCTAGATCCTATCTATACTTAGTCTATCTTTAGCTAATACTTAGTTCGCTTTTTGTCTTTAATATGCTATAGATAGGTATTCTTCCGTAAGGAATCTTCCTAGTTAAAGTATTAAATCCCCTTAGCTTTAAACTTCTATGGGATGCTAGCTGTGTATATACTTGGCATTTCTATACTGTTGCTTATCTAGCGCCTAATATATCCTTATAGGGTATTTTCGGATTTTCTCTTTTGGATTTTTATGCATTTTATATATATTGTCTACGCATATAATCTATAATAGCGTATAATATACTAAGTACTTTAGGTTAACTCTTAACTCGTTCTTATTTTTAAGTTTAAACCTCTATTATATTAATCTAATTATTATAACTTTATTTATAGGTACTAAGATATATCTCTTACCCCTCTAGTTCTCTAATTATTCCTCTAGGTCCTTTAATATTATAATTAAGGCTCCCTTAATATAATTTATTGCCTTTTCCGTAATTAGGTAGTCTTAGATAACTCTCTTATCCAACTATATATAGAAATCTTCCTACTTATTATTATATCGTTGCCTATACTACCTTTAGTATAGCTGCTAGAGTGTATACGGCTTGTCTATAAGGAAGTATCTTTTTATTACTACGTTATAATAGCCCTTTATATATCGTTCTTTAAACCTAATTAGAATCCCTAAATTCTCTTCTTATTCTAGTTCGGTAAGCCACTTAGCTCTTAGTATGCCTATTCTTAGCCTATTTATAATTCTTTATATAAATACTCTATCCCTTATATAACCTATTATACTAGATCTTATGTCTAGTTTCTGTTCTTGCTATATAAGAATTCTTACTCTAAATTTATCTATAGTTTCTTATTATTTACGTCTTATAACTAAATCCTTAAAGTCTTCTTACTTCTTAATTGTATTATTAAACTTTTAATCTTTAGGTTAAACACCTCGTTTACCTAGTAAGTCTTCTAGGTCTATATATCTGTCTCCTAATCTAACTGCTATTTATATTATAGATTCTCTAATCTATAAAGAAGCCTCTTACCTCTTATTTATAGGTGTTTATATCTATACTCCAAATTTCTAATCCCTTAAATTCTTTAATCCTAAGCTTACTTCTTTCTTAAGCTTAGCTCTAGCCTTAGTCCAACTAGGCTTTACTAGTGTTCTTATCTTGTCTTAAGAGTCTTAAATCTTACTTATCTTACTTTAAGAATCTTATACCTTTAGGAAACTTCGTCCTAAGCTTATTTATATATTACTAAACTAAGCCATTACTCTACTCTATCGGTTATCGTCTATTATAGATCCTTAAGTATACCTTATCTTATCTTAAGAATCTTAGTTATCTCTTATCTCGTCTTAAGAATCTTAAGCCTTTAGCCTTTTACCTTTATTAAGTGGTGAGCTAGCACTAGCAGTCGTCTACTTACTTAATCGTCTTTAGATATTACTCCTTNCNTCTTATAAAGCNATNNATGCCGTATCTAATGGTNTTANNATACCNGTTACTAAACCTTACTCTATAGCGGTCTTAGTCTCTACTTTTATTGCGTTATTAAGGTTTAGATACCCCTAGTTAGTTCCTTTACTATTCTTATTACTATTAATTAATAAGTACTTTAACTCCATTATTATTATTACTAATCTTTATCTGTATATAATATCTTAATCTAGCTTATAAAGTTAATTTTATTCTTTATCTAACTCTCTAGTTCCTTTAAGTCCTCTTAACTCTAGCTTTTATAGCTAATAGCTTACGCTATACTTAGCGTCTTTATAAATTTAGTATACGTTATTATAATAAAACGCAAAACTTCTAATTAAACATTCTTTTGTTTCTTGCAGTATACTATTATCCCTTTATACGTATATATTATATACTATTAATCTAGTTCCCTTTACCGTATAGTAACTTTAACTACTTCTATAGTCTCTAGCAAAATAACCCTATTTTCTATAATTTATATAAGCTCCATCTTTAAACTATTGCTTTTATTATAGAGTCCGCTTAAATATCTTTTGCTACTAAGATCCTTAGTTTAGCCTATGCTCCCTAGTCCTATAATTACTTAATCCTTAACCTCTAGGTTTCTATAGTTTCTTACTCCATCTCTTATAGGTTTCTTTAGTACTACTTAGGTCTATTAGCTCTACGCTATACCATATTTTCTAACTTAGCTTTAATTATTACGTATTCTACGCCTTATATAACTATAAAACTCTATCCTAACCTCTCTTAGTCTATTCCCTTTAGTAGATTCTATTATTAATCTTTATTACTTAATCTATTAGTTTCCTTAAGGTATCCACATCTTCCATTAGGATAATTATGTTCTAGACTTTAGCCTTAAGTCCCTATTTATACTATGCCATAAGCGCCTTATTATTCTACTTAACTTATATTACTAGTGTTGGGAATAAGGCAAGTTGCTGTCAAGTTAGGCAAGTTGCCGTCACGTAGGGCAAATTGCCGTTACGTGACGCCGCGGCACCAGCGTGGTGAGGAACCTTAAGTTCTTTACCCTTCCCCTTAGATATAAGAATAATAACTATTATACTACCTACAACTTATAGATACGTAATATTACCTTATAATACTAATACTAATTAGTGGTTAACTTTACTGTTATACTATAGAATAGCTAGGTCTTTTACTAAGAAGAGATAAGCTACTGTACCAGTGCTACTCGTGCTAAAGGAAGTTATTTTTTAAGGTTAGAACCAGTTCTAAACCTTAAATAGAACTCTTCTATAAATCTAAGGATCTAAAGGCCAGAACTGGTTCTAAGCCTTCCCTAGATTATAGATTCTTGCGTCTATTACGCAGAACAATATATATTATAAGTCTTCGCGATTTAAGGCTAGAACTAGTCCTAAGCCTTATAATCGCAAATACATGTTACGAACGCGTATTAAACGATAATCCCTATACCAACAACACTTTCCTTTCTTTAAAAGCATGGCTACGCTAAATAACTAGAAAGACTTCTTACTATTAGGGGTAGCTAAGCACGCGAAACTTATCGATAAAGATTAGGACAAATTCGCCTTTAATATAACAACTTATACTATAAAACAAGTTAACGGCTTTCTCCTATACTATATTATATTCTACTAAAACAGACACTATACCGATTTATAACTATAGGAGTATTTTAAAAAGGATTTTATAGGATAGACTACTAATACCTAGGTACTTAGCAACGTTAATATTATTTAGGATTTTTAAGACTTCCTCTATAGAAATAGGGTATATATTACTAAGAACGGTAACCTAATTACTAGTAATATTTAGGCCGTTATTATTAGTATAGAAGAACCAGTATAGACGGAAGCTAAGATTATACGTTAACTACGGAAACCTAAAACCAACCCATATTCTTTAGAAGGTAACTTTAATTCGTATTAAAACCCCTAAAACGCTAATCCCCTACCTAGAGGTACTCTCCTACTAAAAGGTACTCTCCTACCTAGAGGTGTTATTCCGCTACCCCCTCTATTCTAGCTAACCGGTAAGCCTCTACTACGAGAAGTTATAAATCTAATAAAGGTATATTTAGACGAAGAAAAAAAGTTTAGAGGAGAACTGTACAATATACTTAGAGTAAAACTATAGGTCTTCTATAACTGTTATAATAAGGTTAAAATTTAAGGCCACTAGTACCACTACGCTTTCTCTATTATATTAAAAGGACAGGTAGTAACATTCTATTATAACTATATTACGGGTAAAAACTATAGCTTTAATATAATGCTTTAGCTTACTAAAGCTTACTTTAAGACTAATAAGAATTACCAACTTTATATGTCTAAATAGCGGGAAACTATATTTTAGAGAGTTATTACTTCTAACCTAATAAAGACTTATTTAGAGTGCCTTTAACTACTCTTTAATAAACTTTAGAAAATCTAATATAGCTTTACTAAAACTTACTAAAATAATAATAGCCTAAGGGACTAGGTTATTTTAGCCTACCGTAGCGTTCCTAAGTATAATTTAGCGCTATATAAACCTGCGGATATATTTAAAGGAGTATATACTAAGCTACGCTCCGCCGTAGGTACTATAATATAAATATAAGAATTTTAATAGTTCTATACCGAAAGCCTTACCTAACTAAGCATTCCTAACTAATATAATTATAACTAGACTAACTAAATATATAGTAGCCGTAGTAGGGAATACGGAAGAGAGTATAATTAACGTTGACTATAAGGTAATTATAGAGGTCCTCATGGAGGTTTATTTTAAAGTAATTACTAAAAGAAGTGCTACGTTTATAAGAAGCCAAATTGCTAGTTAACTAGATACTCCCTTAATAAGCGAAACGAAGTATATAATAAGTTCCGTTAGAGTATAAGAAATATTAGAAATTATAAGGTTACTATAGCCTACTTTTAAAGCTTTCTAGTTTAATATAAAGGCGTAGAAGATCTTAAGGGTAAGATTAATAAGACTAAATAGCTCCTTATAGATATAGAAATTAAGAACTACTTTCCTAACTAATACTTTACTAAGTATAGTAAGGTAGATAGTATATAAACCGTTACTATTCTTAATAATTAATCTATACTCTATTCTATTACGAAATTAGATATCTTTAATAAGCTAAAGGAGAGTTCTACGTTTTCCTTTAACAATAGATACTTAGCGTACGTTTTTTATAGTATTATGCCGGATATAGGAGCCGCAGGAGTATCTATAGTAGGAGAACCTTAAGTTTAAGCTCTTTAGCAGCTTAATAGCTCTATTTAAATTAACTAATTAACGGCAGGCTAATATACAATTTGCTTTAGTAAAGGTACTATAATCTCTCTCGGTATAATTAGGGTCCAAACCCCCTTAGGATATATTACTTTCTATATTATTCCTACAAACACTCCGTTTCTATTTTATATTAAAGATATAGATAAGTTAGGTATTAGGCTTAATAACCTTAAGAATATACTTATTTAGGGAGATAATTAGGTGCCCGTTATGTGTAAATAGGGTTACCCTTAGTTACTCCTTTATTAACTAGAAAAGAGTGTTACTTAAAGCTACTTAACTAAGTTAGAATTACGCTAACTACACCATCGTTTTAGCTACCTATCCGTTTATTAATTGCTTAAGGTTCTTTAGCGAGTAGGCCATAAAGTTAAGGTTAAGGCAATTAAGTATCTTATAAAGTACTACTATTACTACTAAATAAACTAGAAGTCCCCTAGCCGATTTAAGTTTACCTTTAAGGATAACTATAACTTTAACTTCTATATTATTATTAACATTATATATCTTAGCGGTAAGCCAGTGCTCTAAGTTATTAACTTTTTAACCTTCTTCTAAGCCGCGCGTTTCTTAAAAGATATATTAGCTAAAAATACATAGGATACCCTTCGGTTATGCTAGATTGATATCTATTTAGGACCTCCTAATTAAATCGTCTATAATATAGAAAAGAACTTCTTATCTATAGAGTTCCGATAACAGATAAAGGCAATAGTAATTAAGGTTAAAGAAGTCCCCGTTAAGGCATATAATAGTATTAGAAAAGTAAAGCGATATTACGCGCTATTACGCCACGTATATAAGATTATCTCTTTAGAACTAAAGGACGCTAGTAAAGAACTTACCTTATAAATAGCTGTTAAGGCTATTAATAATTCCGCTGGCCTAGATAGGCTTATACCCACATTACTAGTTTTTAGCGCTTACCCTTAAATAACTATTAATTCTCTACTATCTCCCTCTATTATATAATAAGCTAAGGCTATTTATAAGGTAACGAAAGAGGTATAACGTCTCTATGCTATACGCTAGGTTAACAACGTATTAGGAATAAGAAATAGCCTAAATACCTTAACTACGCTTAATCTGCTACTCTAATCTAAAGTACGGGTATAACGTAAGAAGAGAGGATGGTTAGGCCTATATAAGCTTATTATAACTAATAGTTAAACTTATACTTTTTAGATGTCCTATAGACCTACTTAATTCCGTTTAACTATTATTAAGCCCTATTATAGGAATAACAGTTCTAAGCCTTTATAGAATACCCTAGAGGATACCTTAGAGAAGAATTATAATTAACATACTCTAAAAGGCGACTATAATTCTAATATAATTATAGCAGATATACCGCAACTATAACGCGGTAAAGGTCGCCCGAAGGGATTATAAAATCGCCAACATCTTATTAATTTTAAAGAGTAATTTATTACCGCTATTAAGAATAGAGATAAGTTATTAATGGCCTTTATAACAGCTAAAGAGAAGACTGGCTTTAAGCTCGCAAAATAGCTTTAAAAGGAAGGCCGTATTATAACTTTAGGAGTTCCTTTTTAAGCATCTAATAAACAGGAGATTAACGGTCTTATTATAAGAGGAGTCTTTAAATTTAAGAAGTATAACCCTACTAAGCTTAATGGAGTCCATATCTTTAAGTTAAAAATGGTTAATAGGATTAAGGGCAAAGCTACTAACGCCCTATTTAAGAAATTAAGGCTAGTTATTTAAGGTTATAACAACGACGGTAAGGAAGTAATTCTTATATAATCCCCTATAATTTAATAAGCTAGTTAGCGAGTTATTATTGCGCTAGCTCCCTCCTTAATAAAGAATAGAATGGCGGTTTATTTATAAGATATTACTTAGGCCTATACCTAATTAGAGACGCGCCTTTAGCGCTTAATACTAGCATACCTTTTAGAGTAAATTTGCCACTAATATCCCAAAGATATAATTATGGTTGTCCTTAAGCTATTATACGGAATCGCAGAGGCAGGAACTTATTAGTGGGCTACTTATAATAAGCACTATAAAGATAAGCTTTTAATAACTACTTCTATATTTAATCCCTGCTTCCTTATTATAACTATAGGAACTCTATTTAGAATTATTGGCATATAAACTAATAATATAATTATCTTAGGAGATGACTAATTCTTAGCCCTTAAAGAAGATAAGCTAATAAAGGTAAATCTTATAGTAAAGCTAAAGGAAAGACTTAATTTAATAACGCCACTGCTCTTTAATAAATACATCCTCTCCCTAAATAAGGATTCTATTGCTTTATACTAGAAGGGTTAAGGTAAGAAGATTAACGTTGCTAACGTTAATTCTCTAAAGTAAGGGTATATAGAGCAACGCGCTTATAGAGTTTATATTACTTCTATCTGTTAACCTAAGGCTTCCTTTAATCTCTCTATTGCCGCTTAATACTAGTATTACGGACGCTTTAAGTACGATGTTACGACTACTTGGAGAGGAGTTGGAAGAAGCTAGTTGGTTAATACAAGTACGGTCTAGGATGGAACCCGTAGAGCTATATAACGAGGAATAGTAACCAAGGTTATATAACAAGCTCTATAAGCTCTATAAGGTCTATAAGAAACGTCTTACATACCTTACATACCTCACGTACTTTGCGTATAAGAAGGATTTCATAGGAGTACGGTTGTGTATTTAAGGACCCTTAGTCCCTACCTAGATAGTTCCTTCCTTATAGTAATTCTTAGAATATAATTAGAGTTAATCTGTTAGGCAACTACTCCACCAATTATTATTACGTTATTAACTTACTTATAATACCTATATACCTAGCCTATTAACAAGTCTACCGTAGTTCCTACTACAAGGCTCCGTTACACAATTACTACTATAGTTACGGTTTTAATAAGTCGAATAATATACCACCAAAAGCAGCCACCACAACGCCATTAACGGCGGCAACTACTTTAAGGTTAGGGGGTGACACTAGTATAGCGGACACTAACTCGCAATAACCTATAACGGTAAAATAATTATAAGAAATAGTTAACCAGTTAATAGAAAACAATATAGTACTTAAAAATAGGGTTAACGGGATAGGAGTAGTAAAGGTTAAGTTACCTTTAATCAAACAATTCTTAGGGGAGAGATTAAAGCTTAAAGGATTTCTAACGCAAATATATTTTAAAGTTATATAAGAAGGGGCCAAGTTAGCCACAACAATAGATTAGATAGCCTACGCAGGACTATTCCTAATAGGTTGGGCACTTAAATAGTTTAAACCCTACTTAATAGAAATACAGACTAATGGAATAACTACTACTAATTAAGAGGTACGATTTATGTTTTTTAGCTAGGTAGGATTCGCGGAATAATTAACACAGATATTTAGGGACCTAGAAGTAATAACTATAGTAAAAAAAAAGCTTTAGGACCTAATACAGCAAACTTTAGCAATTAAGTATATAATATAGTTTTAAATACTTACTATATAGGTTAAATAGAACAATAAGGCGCTTATAGTATAGTATAAATAGGGACTTAAGGCTAAAGTCTAGGACGTAATTATTCTAATAGAAGATACGGACACCCTAAGGGAATTAATAGATTAAGTAATTAAGATTAAAAATAGGATCTTCTAAAGGGAATAGGCTAAAAGAGGCTAGGATAGAGTTCTATAGTTATATAAGACGTAGAGCACGCAATAACTAAAGCTAAATTAGAAACTATAGTATAGCGTAGAGCTAATAGACTTAAGTAGTACTAGAGAAACTTATAAGAGATAGAGAAAGCAACTATAGAAACCTAAAAGTTAAGGATTAAGTAATTATAGAACTAAGGAGTATAGGCTAAACTAAGGATCTTAATAGCGGAAGACGTTTAAGCGGACTCTATAGTAAAAGTAATAGTTTAAAGACGGAGCTTATATAAATTACAGAAAATAGGGTTATTTCGCCAGAGATTATAGAAGTAGTTAGAGTTATTATATAGTAAAGGGAACTAGACTAATAGTATATAACACATACATATAGAGGGATAATAGTATACTGTAAGGAACAAAAGAGTATTTAATTAGAAGTTTTGCGTTTTATTACAATAACATATACTAAATTTATAAAAATGCTAAGTATGGTATAAGCTATTAGTTATAAGAGCTAGAGTTAAAAGGACTTAAAGAAACTAAAGAGTTAAATAAAGAATAAGATTAATTTTATAAGCTAGATTAAGATATTATAGTAATATACGGATAATAATTAGTAATAATAACAATGGAGTTAGAGTACTTATTAATTAATAGCAATAAGGATAGTAAGGGAACTAACTAGGGGTATCTAAACCTTAATAACGTAATAGAAGTAGAGACTAAGACCGCTATAAAGTAAGGTTTAGTAACGGGTATTATAATACCGTTAGATATAGCATCTATTACTTTATAAGACGGAAGGAGTAATATCTAGAGATAATTAAATAAGTAAATAACTGCTAGTGCTAGCTTACCATTTAATAAAGGCAAAAGGCCAAAGGCTTAAGATTCTTAAGACGAGATAAGAGACGACTAAGATTCTTAAGAAGAGATAAGGTATGCTTAAGGACCTATAATAAACGCAAACCGATAGAGTAGGGCAGTAGCTTAGTTTAAGAATATATAAATAAGCTTAGGATAAGTATTCCTAACGGTATAAAATTCTTAAGATAAGATAAGTAAGATTTAAGACTCTTAAGACGAGATAAGAACACTAGTAAAGCCTAGTTAGACTAAGGCTAGAGCGTAGCTTAAGAAAGAGGTAAGCTTAGAATTAAAGAATCTAAGGGGTTAAGAGTTTAGAGTATAAATAAGGACACCTATAAGTAAGAAGTAAGCGGCTTCGCTATAGATTAGAGAATCTGTAATATAAATAGCAGTTAGACTAAGAGATAGATATATAGACTTAGAGAACTTACCAGTTAAACAAGATGTTTAAACTAAAGATTAAGAGTTTAATACTAAGATTAAGAAGTAAGAAGACTTTAAGGATCTACTTATAAGACGCGAAAAGAAATAAACCATAGAGGAATTTAAAGTAAGAATTACCTTATAGCAAGAACAGAAACTAGATAAAAGATCTAGTATATTAGGACGTATAAAGGACAGAGTACTAGTATAAAGAATTACTAATAGACCTAAGATAGGGATACTAAGAGCTAAGTGGCTTACTAAACTAGAATAAGAAGAGGATCTAGGGATTCCTACTAGGTTTGAAGAACGATATATAAAAGGCTGTTATAATATAATAATAAGAAGATACTTCCTTATGGATAGACTGTATACACTCTAATAGCTATATTAAAAGTGGTATAGGTAATAACAAAATAATAAGTGGAAAGATTTCTATATATAGTTGGACAAAAAAGTTATTTAAGACCACCTAATTATAGAAAAAGTAATAAATTATATTAAGGGAACCTTAATTATAATATTAAAGAATCTAGAGGAATAATTAGAGGACTAAAGAAGTAAGAGGCGTGTTTTAGTACCTGCGAATAAAGTTATAACGTTTAAATTAGTATAATAGAGGTTTAAACTTAAAGATAAAGATAAGTTAAGAGTTAATCTAAAGCACCTAGTATACTATATACTATTATAGATTATATATATAGATAACATATACAAAATATATAAGAATCTAAAGGAAAAGAATCGGAAATACCCTATAAGGATATACTAGATAATAGATAAATAATAGTATAGGAATGCTAAGTATATACACAAATAGCATCTAGCAGAAGTTTAAGAGAAGGAAATTTAATACTTTAACTAGGAAGATTCCTTATAGAAGAATGCTTAGATAGATAATAATAGTGGGAATATCTAGAAAATACCTATCTATAGTATATTAAAGATAAAAAGCGAACTAAGTATTAGCTAAAAAAAATAAGCTAAGTATAATAGGATTAAGTAGCTAATAGTTGGAAAAAGTAGAGGCCTATAGGACTAGAGGGAGCTAGTAGTAGAGCTTTAGACCCTTAAAGGAATTTAAGGATAACACCTAAATCTAAGAATTAAATAGTAAGATTAGTAGTTTAAAATATTAGTAGATAGTAAAGTAATAAGGAACTATATCTTACTAATAGCAGTTAAAAGGATAGGGCTACTATATAGGCAAAAGGAGTACCCTTATTTATTAGTAATAATTTTAGGAGATCTAATAGCCTATAGAGGAGGCATTATTAATCTTAAAATAGGACTAATTTAGATAACTATTAAAGGGAGATAAGTTAAGATGTCTTTTAATATATTACTATTAGGGAATAATAAGGCAGTATTAGGAATGCCTTAGTTATAGAAATATAATCTAAAGATTAATTAGGTTATAGGTTAGGTTAATATTAGAGATATATAATAATATAAGATATAATAATAAACTAAGTTAGTATAGTATTAAGTTAGAGTAATATATAAGGAGACTAATTAAGGATTAAGTTATATACTAAAGAGATACTATAAGTATAGTAAGAAGCTATAGTTACTAGAAAGTAAAAAGCTATTAGAGTATATAGTATAGGACTATAAGATAGAGTTAGAACTAGAAATGAGTTTAAGGTTTTACCTAACCTATAAGTTAATAAAAAAAGAGTTATAGGCACTTAAGGAGTTTGTCTAGGAAAATCTTTAAAAAGGATATATTAGACTATTATAGTTATTAGCGGGATATCTAGTACTATTCGTACTAAAGAAGAATAAAAAACTTAGGCTATGTATTAACTATAAATAGTTAAATAGCATTACTAGAAAGGATAGGTATCCTTTACCCTTAATTAGCGAAATTTAAGATAGGATTAGTAATGCGTAAATCTTTATAAAGATAGATCTAAGATAGGCGTACTACTAAATTAGGATTAAGGAAGGCAATAAATAAAAGGCAGCCTTTAAGTTAAAGAAAGGACTATATAAACTACTAGTTATGCAATTTAGGCTTATAAATATACTAGTAACGTTTTAAAAGCGTATTAACAATATATTAAGAGAATACTTAGATGAATTTGTTATAGTATACCTTAATATTATTATTATCTACTTAATAAGTAAGGAAGAATATAGAGAATATATTAAATAGGTCTTAAAGAGACTATAGGAAGAGCAGATGCTAGTAATAATTAAGAAATATAAGTTCTTTACTAGAAAGACGGATTTTATTAGATTTATTATTAAACTAGGCTAACTTAGTATAGATCTAAAGAAGATTAAGGCTATAGTGAATTGGTAAGAACTAGAAAATATAATATAGTTAAGGTTATTTCTAGGGTTCTATAACTACTATAGAAGGTTTATAGCTTAATAGTTAAAGGATATTAAGCCACTTATAAGATTAATAAAGAAAGAAGAATTATAGGCATAGGGAGAGGAATAAAAGGAACTATTTAAGAAAATTAAATAGTTGTTTACCTAGGAGCCAGTTCTTAAAATCTATTAACTATAGTTAGAGACAATAGTTAAAATAGATGCATTAGACTATATACTAAGAGCGTACTTTCTATAGAAATATAAAGATAGATAGCACTTAGTAGCATACTATAGTTAAAAGATAACACCACTAGAACTAAACTATAACATCTATAATAAGGAGTTATTAAGTATAGTTACAGCACTAAAAGAATAGAGATTATTCTTATAAGGTATAGAAAAACTATTTATAGTTAAGATAGATTATAAGAACCTAATAGGGTTTCTAATAACAAAAGAACTTAATTATAGATAGGTTAGATAGGCGGAGATGCTTACGGAATACTATTTTAAGATTTAGTATACTAAGGGTATAGAAAATACATAAGTAGATACTCTAAGTAGAAAGACTAAACTATAGAATAATAAAAAGCCATTAGGGGCTTTATTGCGAAAAGATATAGACAAATTAATTAGATATAATTATCCAAAAATTATAGTAATATAAGAAGAACAGATCTATAATTTACTAAAGAGTAATTAGATATAAAAGATCCTAAATATATAGGTAGAGGATCTAGATTTAGAGCAGTATAAGAATTAAGAAGTAATATATATACTAAGATCTATTACAAAGGAGTTTATTAAGTTATTTTATAAAGGATTAACTTAAGGACATAACGGAGCTACAGGCTTAGTGTTAAGACTTTAAGAGGAGTATATGATTAATAGAATCTAGGGTTTAGCACGGAAAATTACTAAGGAATATCTAAATTGCTAAAAAAATAAACTAATAAGGTATAAGCTATATAGAAGGCTATAACCTATTAAAATACTAAAGAGACTATAGGAGGTTATATTATAGGACTTTATTATTAAGTTACTAAAGTTAAGAGATCCTATTACTAGATAAGATTATAATATAATCTTAGTAATAGTAGATAAGCTTATAAAGTAGGGATACTTTATAGTATATATAGAAGAAATATTAGCGGAAGATGTTACTAGAATCTATGTTAAAGAAGTATTTATAAGATATAGAGCACTAAGTAAGATTATATTAGATAGAGATTTAAGATTTATAGCAGCATTCTAGGAAGTATTCTTAGTAGAGTAAGGAGTTTAAGTAGTAACTTCTACCGCATATTATCTATAGATAGACGGTTAAACGGAAAGATTAAATTAGACACTAGAATAGTATCTAAGGCATTATATTAATTATATATAGAACAATTGGGTATTGCTATTACTAGTTATATAGTTTATATATAATATAACACTATAAGAAGGAATAGGTATATTACTATTTAAGGCGAATTATAGATATAAGCTAAGGACCTTATTATCGCTATAATAAGCAAAGAAGATAAGTAGTATAGCTAAGTAAAGAATAAAGAGTTTAATAAATCTTTATATAGACCTTACGGAAATAGCTAAGGTAGTACAGTAAAGAATAAAAAAGTACTATAATGCTAAGAGATCTAAGGGACTAGATCTTAAGGAGGGAGATAAAGTGTAGCTACTATATAAAAATTTTAAGAGTTAATAACTAAGTAAGAAGTTAGACCACGTTAGACTAGGACCTTTTAAAATTATATAGAAATTTTTATCGGTTATATTTAAGTTAAACCTACTAGCTAGGATAAAGATCTACCCTATATAGCATATTATAATACTAGAGCCAGTATACGGGAATGTTAAGCTACTAGTTTATAAAGCAGACATATATAGAGGATAAGAGGAAGATAAATAGCAAGTTTTAAAGATTATTAGTTATAAGGACGTAGACAATAAAATATAGTATAAAGTAGAGTAGATAGGCTATAACAAGACTACCTAGGAGCTACTAGAGAACCTAAAAAACGCTATAGGAAAGGTACAGGAGTATTAGAAGAAAAAAGGTTAGGCAATATTAATAAAAAGGAA
Organism: Cenococcum geophilum 1.58; assembly: GCF_001692895.1. Lineage (NCBI taxonomy): Eukaryota > Fungi > Ascomycota > Dothideomycetes > Gloniales > Gloniaceae > Cenococcum > Cenococcum geophilum. The sequence goes on from NW_027137674.1 coordinate 200,024, forward strand.
TCGCTAAAGAATAAGTTACCTAAAGGGGACCTAGGAAAAGCGACTGCCGAACTACTTAGAGTTGTTTCTTTCTCTATTAAAAGAGAATCCGTTCTTTTATTACTAAGTTCCTATAAACCTTATTCTATAAGTTTTTACTCCTTAGAATAAACCTTCTTATAAACCTTCTTAAAATAAAGAAAACAAGCATAAGTATTTCGGCGAGCCTTAAGGGCATAACGCTCCTTATCACGAATGCGAGCCAGATAAAGCTTATCGTTATACTAAAGTTAATAGATCTCGGCCAGCGCCTCTAATAGTTTACTATTAAGCTTTGCAGCAGCGGATTAAATATAAGACCCTATAACAAATTACTTAGGGAACTTAGAGACTATTAAGAGTTATAAGACGCGCATACTTAGCGTTAGAAATCAAGCGAATATTATAAGATAATTAAATGTTTGCTTTAGTGCACTCTAAATAAGAAGAGGGTTATTAAGATAAAGGATTTACTAGCGTAATATAAACTAACCCCTCTTTCGCATAATAAGAACACGGAGATAGCATAATCTTACCTAGCGATAATATAATAGCTATAGTACGAGACCGGCGCTTAGCTAAAGAAAAAGAAGATGCTTTAGGCATTATAAGTAATAATATTAACTAAATTAATTAGACGGATATTACACCTCTAGTAAACAACTTAAAGATATTAGGTATCTTTAAGGACAAAGATAAAGAGGAGGGAGATGGTGTTATGGACGCCTTAAGTACGATATTATAACTACTTAGAGAGAAGTTAGAAGAAGCTAGTTAGTTAATATAAGTACGGTCTAGGATGGAACCCATAGAGCTATATAATAAGGAATAGTAACTAAGGTTATATAATAAGCTCTATAAGCTCTATAAGCTCTATAAAGAATGTCTTACGTACCTTATATACCTTACATACTTTACGTATAAGAAGGATTTCATAGGAGTACGGTTGTGTATTTAAGGACCCTTAGTCCCTACCTAGATAGTTCCTTTCTTATAGTAATTCTTAGAATACAATTAGAGTTAATCTATTAGGCAACCGCTCTACCAGTTATTATTACGTTGTTAACTTACTTGCAATACCTATATACCTAGCCTATTAATAAGTCTACTATAGTTCCTACTACAAGGCTCCGTTACAACTAGGAACTAACTAAGGAGGATATTCTTGCCCTAAATAAGCGCCTTTCCTAGCAAATAAACCATCTTAATTAGGGACTACTCTATATGCCTATTAACCTTCCTACNNNTAAGCTCTTTATATTTATTAATAAATCGTTTATAAATAATAAAGATTTTAGCTCCTAGCTAGGATATAAGATTATTATCGCGAATAAATCTACCGAAGAGAATAACTTTATAATCTACGGTAACCTTATCTATTAGAGCTTAACTAAGAGTAAGCGTATTACTTAAAGTGTTTTCACATTAGAGATATATAGAATAGTTAGTAGAGTGGATATAGTAATTATAATTAAAACTACCTTAAAGATAATTATAGATCGACTTAAACTTCCCGCTATTTCTATAATTGTATACACCAACTTATATTCCCTCTACGAGTATTTAGTTAAGCTTAGTACTATAAAGGAGAAGCGTCTTATAATTAATATTATAGCACTTTAGCAATTCTACGAGCGTTAAGAACTCTTTAAGATTTAATAGATTAATAGCTAAGATAACCTAGTAGATGCGATAATAAAGGTAAACCTAAATAAGGTACTAGAGACGTTTATTAATATAAATACTCTATATATATAAGTTAAAGGTTAGGTTAAGAGAAAGTAGGAAATAAAGCAGTTTAAGAGCAACTAATTAGGATTTTTTATGCCCGGTATAGAAAATCGCTATTAGCTCGCTTACTACTAGCGCCTTAGCGGCCTACCCGTCTTCGCGTTAACCCCTAATACCCTTCTTCTTCTTCTTCTTCTTTCCCGTACCTTTATACCTTTATATAGTAGCAATCTATAAGTATATATAGATAGCAACTATAAAAAAAGAGTTGCTAGTGTTAGAAATAAGGCAAGTTGCCGTTAAGTTAGGCAAGTTGCCATCACGTAGGGCAAATTGCTGTCACGTGACGCCGCGGTACCAGCGTGGTAAGGAACCTTAAGTTCCTTACCTTTCCCCTTAGATATAAGAATAACAACCATTATACTACCTACAACTTATAGATACGTAATATCACCTTATAACACCAACAACTAGCGTCTAGAACTACGTTATATATTTAATTGCTAAGGTTTATTATATAATGTCTTAAAGTTTTCTTTTTACTATAGTTATTACCTCTAGATCTTTAAATATTTATATAAGTCGCTTTGTAAATCTACTTTAGCTTAAGAACATAAACCATACTTCTTAGTTTATAGTTGTTATTCCGTTTACTTATATCTCTATAAGGTAAGGCTTAAACTATTTAAGTACTCTTCCTAATAAGAATAATCCTATATACACTACTTAATCTATAGGTGTTAGTAGCTTAGCTCCTTTTTATAAAACCTTAAAATGCATTTATATAAGGAATTCTTTAAACTTTAATCTCTCTCCTAAGAATCTCTTAATTAATAGTAGCTTAATCTTTACTGCACCTATCCTATTAATCCTATTTTTAAGTATCACATTATTTTCTATTAATTGGTTAACTATCTTTTATAACTATTTTACTGTTATAGATTGTTATAAGTTAATATCTGCTATACTAGTGTCGTTACCTAATCTCGAAGTAGTTGCCGCCGTCAATGGCGTCATAGTAGCTGCTTTTGGTGGCATATTGTTTAACTTATTAAAACTATAACTATAATAGTAATTATATAATGGAGCCTTATAGTAAGAGCTACGGTAGACTTATTAATGGGCTAGGTATATAGGTATTGTAAGTAAGTTAACAATAAGATAATAACTGGTGGAGTAGTTACCTAACAGATTAACTCCAATTGTATTCTAAGAATTACTATAAAGAAGGAACTATCTAGGTAGGGACTAAGGGTCCTTAAATACACAACCGTACTCCTATTAAATCCTTCTTATATATAATATACGTGTTATACATATTATACGTAACTATACAATGCGTATACCGCGTATACTGCGTATAATATCATATAACTTGCTTACCATTCCTCGTCACATGGTTCTACCGGTTCCATCCTAAACCGTGCCTATATTAACCAACTAGCTTGTTCCGACTCCTCTCTTAGTAGTTGTAACATCGTACTTAACGCGTCCGTAATAGAGAGGAATGCAGCTGCGGCCGAATCTATATAGGGGCAATCGGGGCGGATAAACTATCTGCTAAGCAACATTAAATAAGGAAAGAAACCAGCTACGCGTTTATCTCAGTAAGCGACTTAAACGGCAAGGGCAAACTAAAGGCGCACTTACTAATACTAAAGTATCACTAGTCTCTATCTAAAAAACGCTACTTTCTTTTAACCAATTAGTTATCTACTAACCTTAAGTTTGCCCTGCCGTCTAAGGGCCTATAGTGCGGAACTCTATAGTACTCAACTTCAATTTTCGTAATTTTGTATAAGAGACACTCTCTCCTGCATATTTAACTCCCTAATAACACCTTTTTAACCTAATAAGCTGACAAGTCGAATTAGACTAGTGCCCTCTATAATTAATTAGATTTTTATTAAAATATAAAGCTATTAACTAGGTAAGATTTACGTAGATTTTATAACGTTTTTGCGCCTAGGCAAGGCTCTAGTAATACAGCGTTAAAATCACCTTTTTTACTGCCGTATCTCGACCATTTTATAACGTCTAGTTATTATAAAAATACTATAAGGTAGGAGCTCTTTAGCTTCTCTATCTGTTGCATTAAATAACAACGTTATAGCTATATTATGTAGGATATTAGATATAGGCAGTCGGTCGCACTTTATCTAAACTTGTTACTTTAAATCTTACGAGTTAACCTAAAAAAGTTACTTTATGTTTTTCTACTTGTAATTTTAACAACCTACTTTTATACTATAGGGTTTTTATATAAATATTCTTAAAAAGTAGCTTTAGTTATATAATCGATTAGATTTTTAAAAATACGCTATTTAGGATAAAAGTAGGGCAGTAGAAAAGGTGGGAAAGAGATACCAGTCTTAAGTTAACCTCTATACATTTTCGTACTAAAGGCCCTTAGACGGCAAATAAGACAGCGCTTATAATTATAGGGGTTATATAACGCTAGTAGGGGTTTTATATAAAGCTATACTAATTAAGTACTAGTGAGATTTACTGTCTCGTTTGCTGTCTAAGTCGCTTACTAAGATAACTACGCATACGGCGTAGCGCATGGAACGGCAGTCCCGTAACAATTTAACGGCCTGCTTTCTAATTACTAACAAGGAAGCTTAACTTGGTATTAAGGAAGGTTCTAGTATAGAAGGAGCACTAGAGTAATTAATGGAAGGTAAGCTTAACTAACTGCGTTTAAGAGAGCTCTGAGCTAATTCTAACTCTAAGCCCTCCTTACCCTTCTCCTTATTTTCCTTACTTACTAAATCTATTACCTGTAAGGCTATAGCTATAAGAATCTTAGGGTTTATATAACTCTTAATTGCCTTACTAATTAATCTCGTATTATTTCCTGTTATAAGGAATCCATTAAAGAGCTCCTATAGTAGATTTAAGAAAGTAGGTAATATATTATAAAACTTTATAGCGTTAGGATTGGCCTTAAAGTACGCCTATATAACTTCCTTACTTACTACGGGTACGTCTTTATCTTTGTTTTACCCCTAGCTAAAGAAAGTATAGAGCTTTTTCTATACCTTCTACACCTTTTTCTAAGTATTGTGCTTGCTCTTAAGCTGCTTTATAGTAATTAGTTATAGGGCAATAGCTAGTGTATAATTAAGAGTAAGCTTCCAGCCGTTAGCTTTATAAGAGCTATCTACGCGGTATCCTTTCCGAATGGCGTTAACGGGGCCTTCTAGCATTGCCTCCTCCATCTCGGTAGTCCATCTTATACGCAGCTTCCTTAGATTTGCTGGCCTCGCGGGTGTCGCGGGCGTCACAGGCGTTGCCGTAGCCCTACTTTGGCCTCTATGGAAGCTGGGGGAGGGCGTTAAGGGCGTTAATTGAGGAGGAGCCATAGTAAAAAGTCGCGATAGTGGTCACTTAAATCGCTTATTAAGATTAATCGCGTATTGTGCGACGTTAGATTCTGGGCTTCAATCTAGAGGCCTACAGTGATGTGCACGACCAGCTTCACCCCCCCCCTTTAGCGAGTTGCAGATTCGGTACGGGTATCCAATTTCGCCTGATTGCCACCGACTGTACATAGTAATTGTAGCGAACGGCTGTGGCTACGCGCAAGGACCTTTTTGGTTGCCCTGGAGATTCGCGGTTGGCCAGGAGAACCAAATTGAAGACGTACGGCTTCCTCTTCTCCCCCTTAACTACGCCTCCGTTATGGCCGCCAAAATGCGAATACAACGCTGTCTCTTTAATTGCCGATGAAATTTGGCAATACCGTACGGGTTAAAACCTTACGATATTTGACAAAGATCACGACACTGCGGAGGAAGGCTGGTCGCAAGTCCGCCAGAAGTAAAGTTCTTGCAGCCAAGCATACGGCTTCGCTACAATTACTATGTACAGCTGGCGGCAATCAGGCGAAATTGGATACCGTATCGAATCTGCAACTCGCTAAGGGGGGGGGGGTGAAGCTGGTCGTGGACATCAATAGTATGTCCACGGTTCGATTTGTATGGCTGAATCAGCCGCTGAGTCACGATTTGGCAGGCAGGAGGCCCGTGCGCTCAGCGGCATGTGGATGTTACCCCATATCCACTGTTGATCTTTAATTGCCAGCAATACCGCAGCAATGTCGCGCTCTTGACACCCATTGAGCGGTATGCGTAGAGCTATCCAAGGGCTCTCTGCTCATACTAGGATGGCAAGAATTGGCTATAGGTTAATAGAGATATTTACGTTTTAGATTAGGCGCCGCTATTATATAAGTACCCCACTAAACTTATACTACACTAAAATGAGCCCCTAAGGGGCTATAGATAAAGGCTTTAAGAGGACTCCTTAGAAGTTAGATATATATACTATTTTAAAGCTTTTTTACCCGCTTAAAGCCATTTATAAAGCTAATCTAGTAAGCACTATATCCGCTTCTACTGTTAATTAACCTACTATATAGCTGCTTCCTCGCTAACCCTCTAGGCCTATATAACCCGCCTAATTTCCTTAATAACCTTAAGCTATAGGGAGTACTATTAGAGCTTATTTTGCTAACTAGCCTGCTATTTACTACCCTATTTAGAATCTAGCACTATTATAAAAGGATTACCTTTAAGCCCTTTAGTCTACTCGCGCTAAAGGGCCTATATAGACTTTATTATATGGCATATATAATATACGAGCGGCTATTTAGGCGGCTGCTCGGGCTTAGGCCCTTACTATAGCTATAGCGGCGCTAGCGAAGGGGAAGCTATAGCGCTTACCCGGGCTAATATATTCTAGCTTAATTCCGTAATAGATAAAGGCGCTAGTAGATATACCGTCAGTAGATATACTATTAGTAGGTATACTATTAGACGCGAATATATAGATACTAAAGGGACCTTAAGCTAAAAGGTAAGGCTACCAAATATAAGTAATTAAAGCTGTAAAAACTGCGTCTACTAGGACTTGGCTATACGGTTAAATAACGCCTATAGCTTATATACTCGGGCGTCTATAGTCTTTAGGCGGTTTATAATAGCCGGTACAGCCTAGTAGAGTATTAATAGCTAGCTAGGGCCTTCTTCCTTTTACTATAGGTAGGCTTTAACCTTCCGTGTAAAGGGTAGATAGGCCTTATACTAAAAGACCGGGTAGTTTTATATAGGGCTACTTAGGAATATCTTACGGAGGACTACTAAGTCCTATAGGATAACCTCCTAAAGGTAAAATAAAAGGTTTATAGCGCTTATAGCCGTAAGGTTATTAACCTAGCTAACCTAAAAGTTAAACTAACCCTTTTAGATATCTAGCTCTGGCTAGATTATTAACAGTAGTATATTAGGAGGGGCAACGCTTGCCCTATAAATCTTAAAGCAGCCTATTTACGGCAAATAGCCAGCCATCGTCCGTATAAACTCCCGTAGTAGCGAGTTTAAGTAATAGCTAACTATTTACTCCTAGTTTTACCTACTAGCGCGTTTAATCTAGTCCTTACTAACCCCTTTTAGCTCTACTATCTTAGTGCTAGCGCTTTACCTAATATAGGTCTTCTTCTATAAGAAGACGCTAACGGCCTAAAATACCTTAGTAACCTACTCCCACTATAAGTTATAGAAGAAGGCCGTCTTATAGTCCCTAGCGCTGCTTTTAATTAGGCGGATATTATACTATACTAACCACTTACTAAAGTCTAGAAATGGCTTATTACTAAGGTCCTAGCGGTATAAGAGGTAAAAAGCTAGTCCACTAAGTATATAGATAAGCGGCTTTTTATTACGTAGAGCTCCAATAGTTTTAAGGCGGCTATACTAGTTTTACTTACTAGCGTATATAGTAAATATTAGGGGTATATAGTATATAGGACCTTCCCCCTTAAACTTAAAGGTAAATAAGTCTAGGATCTTAGCGGAGCGCTTATTGCTACCATGGGTAAGTATATAGTAGCCTAGTAGGATATCTATAAGCGTATAGAGGTAGCATTCTAGTAAGGAGTCTCCGTGGGCCTATAGCTTATAGTAGACGCTTTTAAACTCGTCCTTTATATATCTATTAAGTAGTATATCCTTACCCTTATTTACAAACTACTCCTTTTCCTACTACGCGTCCCTCTGTTATAGAACCTTTAGATAATCCCTAATATTATCCTCCCGCGGGAACTAGTAGCTATTTATCCCTATACCCTTCTACGTCTAGTAAAGGTTTATTAGGGTAGTAATATAGCCGTAAACTAAGCGCTAGGAGAGCCGCGTCTTGTTCTAAGGCACGTCATCGCTAGCCTTACGGCTTTTTGCTTTTAGTGGCCGGCCTATAACCTCCTTAATAAGGAAAAGAAGTAGCTTCTCTTCCGTAACAGTATTACTATTATAGTACTACTTCCACTTATAAAAGGCCTAGAAAGACGCGTGTTAGTTATAAGTATATTACTCTATAAAGCACCTACCTACTTACCTTAAACTCTTTCTACTTTAGCTTATAATTTAGAGACGTATTTTTAAGTCTCTTAGAATATATAAGGGTAAGAATACTCTATACATTAGCGCGTAGTTCGGCATTATTCGCGACATTAATCTTTACGTAACTAATTAATGGCATTTTTAAGATATATAGGACGCCACTAGAGAAGCTGCGCCCTAAGGGGGGGTTTCTATTTTCCTATATACGCAGATATAAACTAGGGAAGAGAGGTAGAGAAAGTATACCTACTGGATAAGTAACCTTACCGCATAGGGTAAATATATAGGCGTACGGCTGGCCTAATAGGCTAATAGTACGCGCGCATTAGCGACTTAATTAGTAGGGGTAAAGACATTTAAAGATGTCCACGGATTACTATAGGCTTGGCCGTAGATATCCGTAAATATTAATAGAGGTTATATATATTACGTATAGCTTAGCGACTAATTAAGCGCTTAGCTAAGCTATAAATACTAATAGTATATTCACAGTTTAATTTATATAGCTAAATTAGCCGCTAAGTTACGATTTAGTAGGCAGGAGGCCTGTGCGCTTAACGGTATATAGATATTACCCTATATCCACTATTAATCTTTAATTACTAGCAACGCCGCAGTAACGTCGCGCTTTTAATACCTATTAAGTGGTATACGTAAAGCTGTCTAAGGGCTCTCTACTTATACTAGGATAGTAAGAATTAGCTGTAAGTTAATAGAGATATTTGCGTTTTGGATTAGGCGCCGCTATTATATAAGTACCCTACTAAACTTATACCGTACTAAAATAAGCCCCTAAGGGGCTATAAATAAAGGCTTTAAGAGGACTCCTTAGAAGTTAGATATATATACTATTTTAAAGCTTTTTTACCTATTTAAAGCCGTTTATAAAGCTAATCTAGTAAGCACTACATCTACTCCTACTATTAATTAACCTACTATATAGCCGCTTCCTTACTAACCCTTTAGGCCTACGTAACCCGCCTAATCTCCTTAATAACCTTAAGCTATAGGAAGTACTATTAAAGCTTATTCTGCTAGCTAGCCCGCTATTTACTACCCTATTTAGAATCTAGCGTTATTATAAAAGGATTACCTCTAAGCCCTTTAGTCTACTCGCGCTAAAGGGCCTATATAAACTTTACTATATAGCATATATAATATATAGGCGGCTACTTAGGCGGCTACTTAGGCTTAGGCCCTTGCTACGGCTATAGCTATAGCTATAGCTACGGCGGCGCTAGTAAAGGGGAAGCTATAGCGCTTACCCGGGCTAATATATTCTAGCTTAATTCCGTAATAAATAAAGGCGCTAGTAGATATGCTATTAGTAGACGTACTATTAGTAGGTATACTATTAGACGCGAATATATAGATACTAAAGGGACCTTAAGCCGAAAGGTAAGGCTACTAGACGTAAGTAATTAAAGCTATAAAAACTACGTCTACTAGGACTTAGCTATACGGTTAAACAACACCTATAGCTTATATACTTAGGCGTCTATAGTCTTTAAGCGGTCCGTAATAGCTAGTACGGCCTAGTAAAGTATTAATAGCTAGCTAGGGCCTTCTTCCTCCTTCTATAGATAGGCTTCAACCTTCCGTATAAAAAGTAGATAGGCCTTATACTAAAAAACTAGGTGGTTTTATATAGGGCTACTTAGGAATATCTCGCGGAGGACTACTAAGTCCTATAGGATAACCTCCTGGAGGTAAAATAAGAGGTTTATAGTGTTTATAGCTATAAGGTTATTAACCTAGCCAACCTAAGGGCTAAACTAACCCTTTTAAACGTCTAGCTCTGGCTAGATCGTTAACAGTAGTATATTAGGGGGGGTAACGCTTACCCTATAAATCTTAAAGCAGCCTATTTATGGCAAATAGCCAGCCATCGTCCGTATAAACTCCCGTAGTAGCGAGTTTAAGTAATAGCTAACTATTTACTCCTAGTTTTACCTACTAGCGCGTCTAATCTAGTCCTTACTAACCCCTTTTAGCTCCGCTATCTTAGCGCTAGCACTTTACCTAATATAGGTCTTCTTCTATAAGAAGATACTAACGGCCTAAAATATCTTAGTAACCTACTCCTACTATAAGTTATAGAAGAAGGCCGTCTTATAGTCCCTAGCTGTTATAGGACGGGGGCAGTGGCTATAAGACGTATGTATTTAAGGAGTCTATAAAACGTTACGCGATTAATTGTAAGGGTTAAGGACGTAAGGAGGTGATATACCTACGCGTAGCTGATATAAGCTATACGCGAGGTATATATAAGAGCACGGGGCTCTCCTATAGAGGCCCCTGTGGTAGGGTTCTGTAATACTACCCCCCCTTCTATAGAGGCGGAGCTCCGGCGACGCTGTAGTTACTATATATATATAAAAGGGACACTTAGGGTATAGAAAAGAAGAAAGGGGGGTATTGCTAAAGGCTTAAAACAACGTTATATAATAAGGCTTGGCATTTAAGAATCCGACTAGTTAGATAACTTTAACCGCCGGTTGAAGTTCCTAGATATCTTAACGATATTCCAGTTACATAATCGCACTTTACTGCAATCTAACAGCAATCTAATAGTAATTTGCCCCTACATGGTAATGTATAACGGTTTAACTCTATAAGGGCTCCTATAGAGGATTAGGTATAAAATCTCTACTTAAGCCCGGTTTCTGTAGGTTCGCGTAGTAAAAGTCGCTAATTAGATCCTTTGCATTTTTAAAGTCTTTCCATAGTTGCTATTCTAGCTAATCTATATTAAATCCTGTATATATAGCTCTGTAGTAGAGCCGTCGTCCTTTGCTTTTGCCAAAGTATTTAGAGTTAATAATTTGTTTAACGGTCCACTTCTTATAGTTCTCGTCTTTGTTCTCATCTTGGATTAGTACTAGTAGGGGTTTAGGCTATATCTGCCTCGGTAAGAGGTTAGGCTAGTAAAGGTATAGTAGCTATAGGTGAAATATAGGCTATATCCCGCAGGTGGCTAGGGTAGGTAGGAGCTCTAGCTTATATACGGCTCCCCTATTAATAACTTGTTTAATTAGGTAAAGGCCAAGGTTCTTATAATTAAGTAACTTTATAGGCCTCTGCGTAGAGATATTGCGTATATTTAGCTATACCTAGTTACTAACACATATCTCCGGTAGTGGCGTTCTATAATAATTGGCGAAGTAAGCCTGCTTTGCTTAAGCCTAGGCCATTTCTCCCTTGTAGTAGTTAAGTAGATTTTTTATATAGTCTGTATGCTGGTCGGCAAGTAGTATCTTAAGGCGTTTTCTATATGGCAGTTTCTTATTAATAGGTTCTGGTGGTTCTATACCGGATTAGGGGTAATATTCCTTGTTTGCAAAGAACGGGGTAAGTTCTATAGTAGTTAAGACGTAGTTATTTGCTGCAAATTTACCTAGTAGGAGGTAATCTACCCAGTTATCTTAACTATAGGCGACTACCTATCGTAGGTACGCTTTTATGCTAGTATTAGCGTTTTCCGGTTGCCTAGTAGTTTTATAGTAGAAGGATATAGATATCTTAATAGAGATGCCAAGGCGTTAGCAGATTTGTCTCTATATATTAGAGCTAAACTATATGCCTTAGTCGGATGTAATTAAGTTAGGTAACCTATATAATTAGTAGATTTTATAAAGGAAGGCGTTAGTAACGTTGCTGACGGCTACGCCTTTAGTTAGGACGTAGTGGCGCTCTTTTATAAGTCGGCATATTATTATAAGGATGTT